>NC_053400.1:23068500-23368500 GCF_016859285.1 Xiphias gladius | reverse complement strand
AACATCACCAGCTGTTGGCAGTGTTTTGAAGTTTGGATCCTTTCCGGGATTGCGGATCAGATGTGGAGGATCAGAGGCATCAGGGTTGATGCAGATTATACTAAGACTTTCCTGAAATGGACATATGGTCTGTGGAGAAAAGAAAGATCAGTTAGAGGGAGAGGAAAACACAGGCATTTGGAAAAGAATGAGAACAATATCTCACCTTCCACTTTGAGAAAAGGGAAACACTGTCTATATGACCATCTTGGCCAACTCCCCCAAAGTACTGGTTGGTGCAGATGTTGCAGTGGTTGGTTCTGGTCCAGTCCCAATATGGGATGTAGAAATCTTGGTTTCTTGTTAGTTCCCTGATTTCCCTCTCAATAAAGAGTAAGAACAATCTGTGCCAGAAGAAAAAAGCAGGGCCCCGGTGTGCAGCATTATCTTCAGAACCAGCGTAGCTCTTAGCTGAATAGTAGTGCATCCATACATACAGATCATAGACACTTGTGTTGTGAAATGCATAGTTCCTGTCCACTGTTGTGTCGTTGCTTGTAAGAATCATGTAACGGTTGCTGGGGCTCTGTTTTGCCTGGTGCAGGCTTTTGAGGAAGGTCTCCCTCTCAGAATCAGTCAGATCTGTTATTTCTTTCCTCTCCACGTGGTGACGTTGCAGACACCAGGGTCCTCTCCAACCTGGGAGGCAGTGACCACAGTCAAATCCATCGTAGTTCCCCCAGCACGTACACACTGAATCATAGAAAGCACGAGGCCAGTTAACCCTGTAGTCCACTGGTTTTGGGAGGTCTCTTGCAGGGTGTGGTGCACAGACTCCTCGCCCTGAGCTAAAGCCACAAGGAGACCCATTCCAGAGGGGACAACACATCCGGGTCTGCAGAGCCTCTGGTGTTGTACAGGGACGTGGAAATTGAGCCTCCACATCTCTGATGCTCATCAGATATAACAAATGGACCAGCAAAAACCACTGAAATGATAGCAGCATGATGGATGCGATGGAGACAGATCACTGCACTACTTGAGTCCCCCATTAAACACCAGGAGGAAACAGCAAACTCACCAGCTTGTTACTGGAAGCTTCCTTTTAAAGGGCAAATGTCGTAAGAGTCTTATAAATTGACATTCATGCTACAATATTTGAACAAGTGGTACATGGGCATTTCTGTGAAGTCTCCCGACAGTAGTTCAATTACACTGCTCTGTCTCTTACATAAGACTGTGTGTTACATCAACGGACCACTGGACCTCTGTACTGTCCTACTATATTTTCAGTACATATGGTTAATTTTTACAGAGAATCAGGAGTGAATGGCACGGCTTGTGTTGTATCAGCTGTGTCAACATAAGACCCAAAAAGTTCATCAGGTTTGGTCAGTGTCCCGTGTTTGTGTTTGTGTGACAAAGAGCAAGAGATAAGAAAGAGAAGAGGAGAAACAGAACTTTGGATGGATCGAACATTCAAGTTTAGGTCATTGTATTGTCGGAAGAAAAAATCTTATCAGCTGTTTAGAAAGCCTGCATAATGAATCACCTAGCATGTTGGCAAATAAAAACATATTTTTCTTGAAGACTGGGTATGTCTATTATTTGAGAGGTGGGAGAACACCTGATAGCAATATGTTCATAAAAGACAGGAAGGAAACTACAAGCTGTTAAACAAATTTCAAAAGCTTTTTTAAAACGGCTTTGTGAATTAATTCTACAAGTTAATAAGAGCCAAAGTCCTGCCCCACTTCCAGGTTAGCCTCTTTCCCACATGCTCTACTGTAATTGCCACTGTCTTTCTGAAAAACAGATGCTGGGATTTTATATGTTATGGTATTTCTGTTCTGGACAGTAAAATTTGAGCAACAAATCAGGTGAGGTCTTTATATTTCTTACATAGCTAAGACTAATTTAACTTCTATGGACAGAAAAATTCATCATACTCCAGCTCGTTAGAAGTGCCAATGAAAGAAGCCGTGCTATGGAAAGAGGCTGACAAATGCAGTGGTTACTTTGAAAAAGGTAATTGACTTTCTGTTGTTGAGTAGAATATGGACAGAAAACGTCATATTTCAGAATAGAAAGAATGATAAAAGAAGCCCCCAGTGAGAAATTATACTTCAGTACATATAAAACTATTTGTTTACAATGAAAACTATCCTTTAAGCTTTATTCATTATAACAGCAAATAGGAAGAATCCTTAATTCCTAAAAAAAAAAATAATTTAAAAACTTCAATTGTCTCATGCACAGGAGATATTGTACTTTAGTGGTGCAAATAACTTAACACATTTGTAGCTAATCAAATTGTCAGTAGAAATGGATCAAACCAAGGATGGATTACCAACCATGCAAAGCGGGCAACTGACCGTGTGCCCCAAACCCTGAAGGGCCCGCAAAGCTACAGGTTTATCCATTTCCAATTTAATTAGTTACAAATGTGTTAATTGCACTATCAAAGTACATGCGGGGGGGCAGAGCCGAGGAAAGTGAGTTTTTCATGACTTCATCCCAATGTAAAGTGAGCAGGAACGTGCGTGTGGGGCCAGCGGACGAAACCGCACAACACGGAAGTTTTATTCAAGTGGCTACATCCATGAGCAGGGAGGGGGAGGAATTGGAGGTGCAGAGTGGTTTGCTTTTGAGAATTTTCAGATCTTGCATATTGCTTTAAGCATTGTTTCAGCACAGGAGATCTGGTTGCATAGGACTCAATGGGAACTTGGAGGCGGCAGAACAATTGGTATATTAAGAGGGCAGATGGAGGGCCCTGACCAGCTTTATGCTCCGGGGTCCCCTAATGGATTAATCTGGCTATGGATGAAACTATCGCTTTTGGGGTTTTGCCTGGTTGGTAATCCACCGTTGACATTTGGTCTGGCACCCAAATCACGTCGTAAACAGCTTTGTAGTTTGGTAGAGATTACGCTTTTATTGTGAAAAACATAACTCGTACAGGAAGCGTCTCTTCTTCTGGAGGAACACTGGAGGAAGCCGCACGGCAACAATGGCAGCGACCTTGTGCAGAGCGTGCTGTTCATAACAATTTAATTAGTGAACCACCTGAAATGCTCTTATATTGACCACGCTAAGTGACAGCTCGGTGTTCACAGAGCCCCTTTCCAGATCGACATCATGATTTCGCTCATCAAGGCTGCTGTCGGCGGATTGACCGGTATCAGTAGAGCCCCTGGTCACCGACAAGGTAACGTTAAAACCGGTTGGGTAACGTTAACGTTAAACTTTATTTATTCGTTTATTTAACTGGTGCAGTGCACATTAATAAACACTACTATACATTTCAGAGCTAGCTAAAAGGATATGTTTGTTACTCTCAATCTCTGGACAGATGTAACATAACGGTAGTCACCCTAAAAAAAACAACATACAATTGAAGCAATGATTTAAGTAGGATGTAAACGTGCAGACCAATAATAAAAAGGAAACTGCTGAGATAATGTGTGCTATGGAGGACATCATTATGGTATATTGACAAATACAGCGCGGAAGCAAATAATACACAGAGCAAGCAACACATATATAAGGTAAACACATAGATCACTGTGTACAATAATTGTAAGGCCCCAATAAAAGACATGCAAGAACTGTGGCTTAAAACAGGTACAAAGAGACATACTGGTGATAACAAGATGGTATCAGGACAATGGGACAATATTTTTGACAAAGCTGACAACCAATGAACTATTTTATATGTGGAGGCATAAGATCAACAGTCTCAAGCGAGGAGAAGTAAAACTAAGGCTTAAATTCTAACAACTGTGTCAGTAAGCTGAAAAACAAACAGTTAAGACTTAAAATCAAATAAATCAAAAAATTAACTCGTAAAATCACCACAGTTTCTCTCTCTCTCTCTCTCTCTTTGCTGTTGGCTTGAATAGAGATTTGTTCAAATTCACAAATATAAATGGAGCAGTACTATATCAGCTGTAACATATGACCATTCTGTATTAGGCTGATTTTTTGCCCAAGATCATGCCAACATGTGTCCACTGCTGTTCATTCCACAGGACCTTTGTACAACCACTTGAAGGTCCTAGCTGCTGGGCTTAAGACATATGACATCCCTCCAGACTACAGTGGTAATCATCCGTTGACTTATCATTTATTTGTTGTGATTTCTTTTAAAACAATTTTTAAAATGTTTGTTTTATATATTATTTGATTTAAGGCATACGATTGTTACAGTTAGGTGCATAAGTATTTGGACAGTGACGCAAGTTTTGTAATTTTGCCTCTGTACACCACCACAATGGATTTGAAACAAAGCCATCAAGATGTGCTTTAATTGTAGACTTTCAGCTTTAATTCAAGGGGCTTAACAAAAATATTGCATTTACTGTTTAAGAATTACAGTCATTTATATACAGAGTCCCTCATTTTCAGGGCCTCAAAAGTAATTGGACAAACCAACATAATTATAAATATCAGAGTTATATTTAATACTTGGATGAAAATCATTTACAGTCAATGACTGGCCGAAGTCTGTGACCCATGGACATCACCAAATGCTGAGTTTCATCCCTTGAGATGCTTTGCCGGGCCTTTACAGCAGCCGCCTTCAGTTGCTGTTTGTTTGTGGGTCTTTCTGCTCTCAACTTTGTCTTCAGGAAGTGAAGAGCTTGCTCAATTGCATCGGTGTCAGATGATTGACTTGGCCATTGAAGACTATTCCATTTCTTTGCCTTGAGAAGCTCCTGGATTGCTCTTGCAGTATGTTTTGGGTCATTATCCATCTGTACTGTGTAACAACCTCCTATCAGTTTTGAAGCATTTGGCTGAATCTGAGCAGATAGTATAGACCTATACACTTCAGAATTCATTCTGCTACTTCAATAAGCAGTCGAATCATCAATAAAGACCAGTGACTCAGTTCCATTGGAAGCCATACACGCCCATGCCATAACGCTGCCTCCACAATGTTTGACAGATGATATGGTATGCTTTCCAGTGGTTTGCACCTTGTGGTAAACCCTAATTATTTACATTCATGAAGGCACCTCTTGATTTTGACAATGACATGCCTACCTCCTCGAGAGTGTTTTTGATCTGGCTAGATGTTGTGAAGGGTTTTTCTTCACCAAGGAAAGATTTCTGCGATCATCTACTACTGTCTTCCGTGGTCTTCCAGGCCTTTTGGTGTTGGTGAGCTCCTAGTGCATTCCTTCTTTTTAAGAATGTACCAAATTGTTGATTAGACCTCTCCTAAAGTTTCTGCCATCTGTCGGATAGGTTTGTTTTGTTTCTTCAGTCTAATTATGACCTCCTTCATTTGTATCAACACCCCTTTGGACCACATATTGAGAGTTCCCATGAACAGCTACCAAATGCAAATTCAACACTTGGAATCAAGTCCAAACCTTTTAATCTGCTTAATTTTTTAAGAAATATCGAGGGAACAGGCCACCCCTGGCCATTAGACGGATCAATTGTCAGTTGTCCAATTACTTTTGAGCCTCTGAAAGTGAGGGACTGTGTATATGAATGGCTGTAATTCCTAAACGGTTAATGTGATATTTCTGTTGAACCCCTTGAATTAAAGCTGAAAGTCTACACTCCAATCAGTTCTTAATGGCTTTGTTTCAAATCCATTCTGGGGCTGTACAGAGGCAAAATTACAAAAACTGTGTCACTGTCCAAATCCTTACGCAGCTAACAGCATATGTATTCATGTAGACAGTGGAGGGAGAACAGACTGTAGAGAGTTTCAGTTCTCTGTGTTTTTTCCTTGGTCTTTGGATTTTTTAAATCTTTGTGCAAGAGGACATGTTGGTTTGAAACTGTATGTAAATGTTGTTCTCATGATTCCCTGTGTTTGTTGTTACTTCTGAAGATGTGGTGCTGCCAGAGAAACCGAAACTGAAGTTTATGAACAAGGTGCCTAACTTAAAAAAGGCTAAGAAAGAGATGAAGAGGCTGCGGGATATCCAAGGCCCAGCTAGGGCAGCAAATGCCTTCACTACAGGACAGTACGCTATTGTGGTGAGTGCATTTATTTTCTGTAGACACTGTTGTTTAGTGATATGTTACAGCTGCTTGAGACATTAAAGTCTATGAAGATTATATTACCTGCAGGTTTTTGTTTTTATCTTGTGTTTAATATTTAACCTTCTGTAACTGTGTATTACCAGACTTGTAATGCCAACTGTTGCATATGTCACAGTCCATACAAAATACAAGTACAAAGTGCTTAGACATTTCTTATTTCCAGTACAGAATTACACTGAAACTTTTCACTTCAGTTTTACATTTATGCAAAATAAGAAATGACTCACTCTGTGTGAGAACTGTTATTCAACATATGATATAACTTGAAATATTATCCAGTCATGTATCAAGAACAATAACATTTATGACATTATCTCTCTAGTTAGGGTTTTTTTCCCCATACACATCTTCTAACTCTGTATTTATGCCATGTTAAAAAATACAAAGTGATTAATCAGAGCATGGCATTTACCTCTCTTTACCTTTCTCTCTCTGGTACTCAGGCCATGGGAGGGGGCTACCTTCATTGGGGTCACATAGAGATGATGCGTCTAACAATCAACCGCAAGATGGATTCCCGGACTACATTTGCCCGCTGGCGCATCAATAGCCCATACAAGCCCATCACACGTAAAGGTCTGGGTCAGCGCATGGGTGGGGGCAAGGGAGCCATCGACCACTATGTGACACCTGTCCGCTACGGTCGTTTAATCGTGGAGGTGGGTGGAAAGGTGGAGCTGGGGGAGGTTGAGCACATCTTGACTGAAGTGGCAAAGAAGCTACCCTTCCCCGCCAAGGTGAGATGACAGATACAGTATATACTTTGCCAGTTGCTGTCTTAATAAATGCAATATATTCTGAAAGAGTTTCCTTTAATGTAATTTGAGTAGTGAGGTCTAAAAGCGATGATCACATAATGGCGCATTTGGTTTGGTAAATCATTTAAACTCAGTTGGCACCTTAACTCCTTTCTAAAACAGTTTAATCAAAAATTGAACATTATAACCTTCAGGAAGGTAGGATTTGCATTAGTTTAAGATAGGTGTACCCAATAATCTGAAATCTGATCATATATGTATATAAATTGAAGAAAAGTGGTACGGAGCCCTGTGGAATTCCAGTTTACCTTATAATATATTTGACTTCTCACAGTTACCTAGAAAGCACTGGTGAGGCCTCTGGACAAAATGTCTGCAGTTAAAACTGCAATTAAATACCCAGATGAATGAGATGCAAATGTGCAAAAACAATGTAACTGTACTAAATATATGCTATACATTGAATGGTGTATTTGTTTACCACCTAATTACATACAACCTTTGTTGCAATTCACAAAAATAACAATGAATCTTTAAACATTTGTTCTTGTTGGAAATAAAATGTTATGTGTAAGACATTTTATCACTCTAATTGTTATTAATTTAAAACTGCACTACTGCACTTCTGACAGTTTTTCCCCCTTTGTATGTATGCATTAAAATATATTATTACGATTTATATATTTCAGGTAATGAGCAAAGAGAGCCTTGCGGCGCTGCAAAAGAAGCAGGCTGATATGGAGCAGAACAACCAGAATCCCTGGACCTTTAAGCAGATAGCGCAGGGCAACATGCTGGGTATCAGGAAGGTGCTCAGCCCCTTTGACTTGCGCAACCATGGACGCTTCACGGGCAAATTTCACCTCCCGGGGAGGGTGTGACAGACCTGAGGGACAGAAATCAATACTGTCATACTGTGACACCATCCAGACCACAGCATTGAGGAGGCAACGAAAATTTTGGAAGCCCCTGACTTTCAGTCATATTCGGGGATCTTCTTTCATTTTTTTTTTTTTTTATGCAAACATACCAGTGTATTTGACATTTTCTTAAATGGACTTCTTTTTCCTTTTCCTGCTTAAAAAAAAACCTAATAAACTAGATTGTGTATTTCAGTTTCACATGGAGACTCAAGTATTGTGACAATATTGAATTTGAAAGTCTTTCTGTCTAATCAACTACAAAATGATGTAGAAGAAAGGAAAACATCTCTACAAATTTCATTAAATTAAGAACAAATAAAAAAACACAAAATACTTTATTGAAAATTTACTAATCAAAAAACAAGAAGGTGCTGTGCGTACTGCTAGAGACAAACAGTTGCCAGGGTGCATCATTACCTGTACTGTCATTTGCTGCAACAAAATTATTACACCTATGTTGAAGTAAATACCAACATTTTCTAGTTTGTACATTTTGAACAGTCCCTTGTGTGTAACGTTCCACAACTCCATTTCCCAATAGGTTTTGACAGCACTCAAGCATGAACCTGCTATACCTTTTTAAAAAAAAAAAAAAAAAAAAAAAAAATGATGCTATCGTTATAATATCGAGTGTTACAGATTTTATCCGTCAGTAGCTTGAAATATGAACATAGAAACCCCAGCATCAGGCCAGAAAGGCAGACGAAAACATTATTCTATCAGGATATCAATATCAGATGTTTTTTTTTTTTTTTTTTAATTCCCAAAATGGCTTCAATCCACTATGGATATTGAGTGTTCTCTGCCCTGCTGTGATTCTTACAGGTAGCGTTTTCGTCTTGGCGCTCTGTCCATGCAGTGATTTGATTATCATATCAGGGAGGGAGGGAGGTGTATTCGCGCATAGGTTATGCGCTCATACATTTAATATCATATTAAAATATGCTGCCCGCCTACCTGGTGTTTAGTACTGAGTTTACCATGAGAGGAATAGCAACCTGACGAACGCAAATCCGGGTGAAAAAAACCTATGTTAATTTCAGGGCATGCGCGTTGTGCGCTAAACTGTTCGAAAACAACAGCGCGAAAAAGTGGCTCGGCAGCTGACGACTAGTGTTAACTACCTGTCTAGTTTGCGATTTAATGTGTAGATGTGTGCGATATTTGTATCTTAACGTTATATAACTATTTTCTTCTTCTTTTTTTTTTTTTTACACGAAGAAAAGCCCCTGGTAAATGTTGCTTTACTAGTAATGGCCACGTTAGCTTAGCCTAACGGTACTTCGACGTTACGTTGCTTTACATTTACATTATCATTAACTAGCTAGCAGATATGAAACCCGTACGAGGTTCTAACCGGGCCGCATCAAAAGCACCTAACTTGAACAAGAAGAAAACAGATGAGACGACGAAACAACAAGCAACGGAGAATCAAGTAAGTTAAGGTTAACGTTGACTCCATGTTTGTATTGTCCTGCCAGTCTCTGGTGAACATGTTACATTCTCTAAACGATTAATCATGTTTTTACTTTAGGGCCAGGAACTCGGTGACAATAAAAGTGGGAAGAGCCGCCACTCAAAACCAGCACAGAAGAGAAAAGGTTAGCGTAGCTCTTTTAGCACGGTGTCCTGCTTCTTCATATGCCAAATTAGATCATGCACTTCTCTTCCGAGAGCACCTTCTCTCCTAACACCCCAACATGCCTAACTAGTATTCACTGTGCACTTTCGTTGCACTTATATATCTGATCTCCATGCACTTTGTCGTTTAAATAGATCTGGCACTTACTTCAAGGTGCCTTACTGTACTGAAGCTTTAGTATCACTTGTAAGTCGCTTAGGATAAAAGCGTCTGCAAAATCGGTAAATGTAATGTAAATGATAATGGTGCACCACCATCTAATGTAAGATTTTGTCCACGAATTAAACGAACCACTCTGATGTTAACGTTCTGTCTTTCTTGTGTTGCTCGTGTTTGTGTCCTGAACAGCTGAGGGCTCATCTTCAGTCCCTAAGAAAGTCAAAGGACAGGAAAACTGGAAGCTGATACCTAGGTCCTCAATCACTGCTCTGGAGAACATAATGGACTTGTCAGTACTGTGAGTTTAACAGCTGAACAGATTTATTTCCAGTTATGTTCTTGTTGGGACTCTGAAAAGCAATATTTACTTATTTTGGCATATGTTCTGACATACAGTTGCATGTAACTTTTGTATTAGCGACAATCACTGTTTAATGTTTTTCTGTTTTTTTAAGGTCATAAATAAAAAGTACACTGCTTTAACATTTTTTTTGAAATGTCTGTTTGCTGCAGGGTTTTTTTTTCCACTTCTTTTTATTTCAAAAGTCAACTAACATATGTAATTTGCCTGGGGCTTCCCAAACTTTTTTCCTATAGCTGTATGTACCTGTACATTCAAGCCTTTCCCCTTGATAAAACTAGGAGGCACTTCAGGTACAGCCAATGAATGAAATCAGCTTTGTAAGACACTTTGCTTCCTGTGTTAACAGAGCTACTCTTGCTTTGAGGCGGACTGAGAAGAAAGAGAGCCAGGAACATCTGAACATAATGAAAAACAGGTGAGCAGTAAGTCAGAAATTAAGATGTAAATAAATGGCATGAATGTTTTCTTGAACAGGGAAAAAAACATTTGATTGTCAAGGACTGTGGCTTATTTGCAATTTGTTTTGTTTTTCTTTCTGCTGATTTATTTTCCAAACTTTCTTAGGTTCCTTGCTCAGTGTGCACAGCTCAGTGTTCCAGTGCAGAAACAAAAATATTTGGAGCGATCAGCTCACTGGCACCATGACGAGACGAGGAAGTCGGTATCCGGCAAGAAGACTCTAGGCACACTGGAGGTGAAAAACCTTGTAGTCTGAGGAGGGAAGTACAGCTAGACTGTGGTTCTTTCACTGATATTTTCAAAATTGAATCCGTTGGATTATTTTTACTTTGCAGTTAGTGCTGAAGAAATTGAATGATTAATCAGTTAGTCTTTTGATAAAAAATTAATTTGCAACATTTTTGATAATCCATTATTCATCTCTTAAGCAAAAGAAACAAACATTTGTTGGTTTATTCCTTACACCTGTTGATTGGGCAAAATAAGCAATTTGATATCCAATGTTACCTTGGTCTCTGGGACCTTACATATGGGCATTTTAACTGTTGTTTTTGTAGACTGAATGATTAATCAATTCATTATCAGCAGTTTATTCAATATGAAAATAAAAGTTAGCTGCAGCCCTAAATGCAATACACAGCAAGGTAATCCAATAAATAACTACATATATTTTCAAATTGTATTTAATCTCCCTCTTTAGCTGCAATGTAGTGCAGCTATCTTAAAAATGTCAAAGTATGTGTGTAAGACAGTGGATTAATTTTCTCTAAGGAAATGGTGTCTGTAGTGTCTGTGTGTTACATTTTGTGTTGACTGCTTTTCCAGGAAGACTTGAGGGCAGTGGTGCGTGCTCTGGAGAGTTCAGAGGAGCAGACAATCTCTTTACAGCACACATGTAGTACGCTCAGAGATCAGGTGGAGGAAGAGGAAGAGAAAATTAAAGAGGTGCGAGAAAGAAAAAAAAAAACCTTACACAAGCATATAAAAATCAAAACATATTCATCACAAAATGTATGTGCACCCTGAGCATTTAATATGTGGTGTTATTTCTTATTAATAGCACCATTCTCAAATGACTGTGTTATTCTATAAGTGATTGATGATTGGTTTAAACTTGGTAGATTTTTACTTCTCAGTTCTAAATTTTTTTTAAGCTTTTTTGGTCTGGTCTTTTGATGAAGAGCTATTTAACATCATGTTTTCATTTTCAGGCAGGAAATTGACATTTGTTTAATAGGATAATAAAATACCAAATTATTGGTTTGGATTTCCATTTATCCATCCCTCTGCTGGTCTAATGTATCCATACACTCTATATGCAGAAATTATGTGTAATGTTACATGTTTTTGAATGTGTTTGGATGATTTAGATGTTATGTTGTAAAAACTGACAGGCAAAAACTTCTAGTATCCTTGAGAATTTACTTTGTTAAATGGGCCATTTCATTACTGTATAACATCAGAATAGAGATGAGCCAGACACAGAAGTTAGACTCCATTTCTCCACACAAATGATTGAGCAACAAGTGAGTCTGGACATGTCTTGTTGGTTCAGTTGAACAGCATGGTGAAATGTGGTCTAAATGTGGCTGTTTTGCTGGGTCTGACATAATTGGTTATTGTTGAGAAAATAAGTCTGAGCAGTGAGTACGGTTTTCATCTAGCATAATATGTTTGAAACACATCAAAGCAGAGATTTTCACTCAAGTTTTTCATTTATCTCAGCAAATAAATGGAGAGAGAAAGAGAATAATATCAACCTCTGCAGTCCCCTTTCTTCTTCCTTTGTTCACACAGAGCTTACAGATAACTGAACAAACAGCTCTCAATCTTCCCCTTCATCCTGCACAAGAAGATGAAACAACATTAGAGGTAAGTGTGAGAGGTGCTCAAAACACTTTCAAATTATCTATTATCTGTTTGACTTGTTCGAGTTGCACAATAGCTGTTTTTGCTATTTAAGGCATTCCTATGCTTCAGTTTTGTTTTTTTTTGTTTTTTTGTGAATTAGTCGACTCTTCCTTTATAATGAAACAGGAACGTCTAAACATCTCCTCTGTGGTGCAACTTCTTTGTAATATTGTGAAAAAACAAATCTGTCTTATGCAAGGCACAGAGAATGTTTGAGAATTTGGCATTCTGTATTCCAATTCAACTATCAACTACTACTGTCAACGACGGGTCACATTTTTGTTTTTCTTGTTTTAGTTTCGGAGAGTATTTTACAAATCACTCCACATTTACTAGAAATCACACAGTAGTGCTAAATATTTCTTGTTTTCTTCAGACATGGATGAGAAAAATTATACCAGACAGTGACTCCGAGACCACTGCCCGGAAACTGGGAGAAATTCTGCAGAAATCAGAGGCCATCCAGGATGTCCAGTTGCTGCTTCTGCATGCACACACAAACATTGATCAGCTGTTCAACCCTGGCATTGCCCAATAAGTGGTGGTGCACCTTGTTCAGAGGGAACCTAGCCAAACCTCTCCTTGTTTTTGAAAAAAGCTTTTTGGTGGAAAGAAAGTTCAGATGTCCAACTTCTGTCCTCAGTTGTGCCTTAACACCAAAATAATAAACATCATTAGAGAAATAATGTACATTCAAATAAAGACTGATGTAGACAGAAAATAAATGTAAAGTGCTACCTTTAATTAGTTTTTTTTCCCCTTTTTTTAACAGTGAAAGAATAGTTGTGCTTTTATTACAAACAAACAAGACTGAATTTGCATAAATGAACTCCAGTTCACAATATAATCATCCCGCATATTTAAATTCTGCTCAGTATGTTGTGCTTCAGTCCTCTTATGAATTCTAATGAATCTATGGAGTATCAGTTCTTTGAACGATACTGCTACAGTACATGTAAGCTTAATGGTATGTTAACTTAGAGGAATCCATATGACAATGGTTACCCTGGGGCCCAGAAACTGCACCATAGAAATATGTGTACTTTGGCTTGTTATTTACCAAGAAGGTGTTTCCTGCTCACAAACCAATAGACAAGATGATTCATGAATTCATTTTTATGCCAATTATGACCCTGCCTTCAGCATGTCGCAACAAATGCGGCATTTTTGGAGTCTTCAATCATGTAGTTTTACTGACCATGTATCTTCTTGTTCTTAGCTGACAGTAGAGAAACCCAGCCTGGTTCACTGTTTGATGAGATGTATACAGTATTTGTCCTTCTGCACTTCACCATTGTGCTTTAGTTTTCATACTTAATTATGGTCTGCCTGACTTACCATGGGAGTTGAACTGTGTGTGAGCTGCCAACATCAGTCCGAGCCTTTAGATCAAACCTTTTTAATGCCAAGGATCCCCATTGGAGTGTATCTCCTTTCAGAAAGTGGTTGTTAAATGGTGAAATGAGTGGGTACAGTCAAATGCAGCCACTTGATTCACTCTAAGATCACTCTAAGTTACAGTAAAATCAGTCAACAGGATTACATCTCTACATATAGGAGATAAGATCTGCCTATTTCTCAATCTGCTGTGGCTCTGACTGATGTGGAAAACAATCAGTTAAAAGTCATATTTAAGATATTTTGAATTTTTCAAAGATGAGAAGCATTTGTTTTTTTAACACATAAAAACTACTTAAAGTTGTTGACCTCTCAGCTACATCTGGGAATTCTTAAGTGACTTCCTTCGTATGGACTCCATGGAGTCATCATTGAAAAGTCGCTCAATGGTGGAGACAAGTGAGGCTTTGATAGCACGGCTTAAGCCTCGGGCAGCAAACACATACAGCACAGGGTTAAGAGCACTCTTGATGTACACCAGGTACAGAGATATGTATGTGCCTCTTAATGCTCCTTTATACAGCTTTTCCAAATCAGATCGTCCATCGGCCAAGGCCCGCAGGAACCGACAAACGAAATAAGGCACCCAGCAGGTGAGGAAGAGGAGCATGGTGAAAAAGAGCACTTGGTACATCCTGTTCACCCTGCGGGCAGTTGAAGGCGTTGAGGAAGTGGGTGTTGGGGGCACTGTTTGCTTAATGGTGAGCAACACAGCCATGTTACTTCCCAGAAACATCAGCAGGGGCAAGATGAAACCTATTATTGTCTCTGTGAGAAACAGACCCATGTTAAACTCCCCACTCTCCAGGCACTGGTATGTCCCATTTATTTCCTTCAGGACAGCGCTGTGCAAGTAGGGGGCAGACAGGATGGTGGCTACCAGCCATAAGATGCCACAGGCCAGAGGAACAGCCCAGGAGGGCCGTCGCAGTCGAGCCCACACAGGCCTCAGCAGACACAGGCATCGCTCCAGGGCCACGGCACAGAGGAGGAAAGCTGAGGCGTACAGCCCCAGGCCTCGCAGGAACATGATTAGGTGGCAGAAGCCGTGGCCAAACGGCCAGCTGTAGTTGTAAGCGATGTAGCCCAGCATGAGGGGGGTACGCAGGAGCAGCACCAGGTCGGCCAGGGCCAGGTTCAGGACATAAACGCGGAAACTGGTGGCAGCACGCGTCTCCTCATTGCTACCTCTGCGCACAAGGTGACGATGACTCCGCAATCCAAGTGTCCAAACCACCAGCCCATTCAGAGGTATTCCCACCTTGAGGAGCCGAGAGAACCAGTTAACAACTAGACAGACTTTTTAAACAATAGTTTGTCTTTTGGGGGAATCTGCTCATTTGCTTTCTCGCGGATGTCTATTAAATATGAAACTTCAGCCAGCAGGCGGTTAGGCCCTGCGTATCTCCCAAAATGTTGAAAATGATGTTAAAAGCAGCTTAGTACGCTATGCTCACCTGTGTACTTGTCAAGTTGAATTTATCATAAAGGTAACATTGTTGTGAATAGAAGAATGTACATAAGATCAGTCATTCAGTGGCCGTAAACACCATAACCAATAGACGACCCCAACTATTATTAAGTACCGTTATGAATCCTCTTTATCAATGTTTCAGCCCTATGTGAAGTGGCAGTGTACAGTATTTATGGCACAGGCTGGCTCTGGAGCCAAAGAGGATTTCTCACCAGGAAGATGACCAGGGTAGCTGTGATTTGGACTCCCTTGATTGTGTCTGCCTGCCAAGAGCTGCTGGAGGTGTTGGGGCTGGTTGGAAACTGTGTCCTATTCATTTCAGCCATTGAGGTGATGTCAAACTGGTGCTGAGCTGAAACACAGTAAACACTGATTTTATGTGACAGATTCATATTCAAATTATGGTAATTTTTCTGTCTTCAAACTTCACTAGAAATATAAAATTACATAACAAAGATGGAAAATGTGCAACATGCATGCTTGCATATGAAAATGGATTTCACATCCGTTGCCTCAAACACAGACATGCTGATGTCCACATCACAAACCAACATGACAACAGAAACTTCCTTCCTTACAGTTCTTCAATTTTTTTTTTAATTTCATCGCCGAAAACTCTTCTCTGCCGCAACATTCAAAGTCTAAAATACACAGGAAGTTTTATACAATCAAGTGAGCGTAGGAATACAATCTGTGGCCATGATGTATGTCTTGACACAGTTATTTTTGTCCCTTAAGAGGACATTGCATTGATGTACATTGTTTAGCTGTAGACTAAACAATGTAACTACTACAAGCTTACCCCCAAACCCTACCCCTAACATTAGACAGTTTACTGGTCAACCATGCACGGACCAGCCTTTTCTCCTCAAATTGGAGTTGAATCCTCACAGTGTCAAGACTTACATATATAAACACACACAATATTGTCAGGTGTTGTATTAGCAGTAATGATTAAAGAGATGGGAATCATTTTTGTTTTTGTTTTTTTCCCCTGCAGCCACTGCTGCCCCGGGGTCCCGCCTGAATGCACGTCTTGACTTGACCTGTTTGTGTGCAGCTGGAATGAGAACAGCATTAACGCAAAGAATCCTGCATTAATGAACACACCTCCTTTGGTCTCAACACGGTAGCAGCGCTAACCCCTGCCAAAGTTATGTATAGCAGTTTTGGTTCTGTGATTAAAACCTCACAAACCTCAGATGTCTAGATTCAACTATAACCAAGATGTTTAGGAAACAGGATTTAAAAAATCTGTCTTGTTAATTTTAAGAGTTTGCTTCTTACCTCTTTTATTTGCGTTGTGTGTATGAAACAGACGGAGATAAAGAAAAAAAGGTGTGCCTACAGGCTGTTATAAGACTAATCTCTCTCTCTCTCCCTCTCTCTCTCTCTCTTCCTCTCTCCCGTGGTTTATTGCAACACACATTTACACATCACTTTCAATCATATTTTTTCCAGCCAATTAAAAGCATTTTCCTCTGTGTCCTTTTATCAACTGCTCCGTATACGTACACATTACAGGAACAAAGTCGTGCATTAAACTTACAAAAAAAAAAATAATGAGAAATAGTTAAAAAGTTGGAAAGTATTTAAATGTTTTTACTTTTATACAATTTTCTCATCAGCAAGTAACCTGTGTAATGTCCTTTTTTCAGCGTTGCACGTTCATGTTCTCCAATTTATTACTTTACTCCTCCACTTGTTCCTCTGGACAAAACTTTGACATCTACTGTAAATAGTCCCATATACTTTTAGCTGGAAGCTTCATATAAATGTTTCCAAATCAGCCTTAGTGGTGAGACGTGTGACAGGAAATGGGGGGGGGGGGGCTGGGGGCGCTACAAATGTCCCTCTGCTGTCTTCAAACTGACAACGTTGCAATTACATGTCCAGCATCTTAGACTCCACCTTGACACATCACATTTGCTTTAGTTTTCTTATATATACATAAATATGTATTATATATAATATATTTCATGTTTTTATGTATGTGCTTTGCTCCATTCTAAGTCCGTGGGAAGCTTGGATTTTTTTGTACCACAGAGTAAGATAGCCTTATAAGAGTGAGAAACTGGTTTTTAACACTGGAAAAAAAAAAAAAAAAAGATGAACTGCTTTGGATCTCAGTTTTAATTTCTTGACACACACACAAACACACACACACACAATAAATTAAAAAGTAGCCACAAGCATCCTTTATCTCAAAATGTAGACGATGAATCCACGGATTTGTAGTGATGGAGGTCTAACCCTTAATTGAAGTGGAGAGCACTTAATTTCCCCTTTTTTTTTTCAACATCCACATTCTTCCATGATTTGAACACAGTGTATTTAATCATTGTATATAAGCAAACTGAAGTTATAAATTTTGGGCAGTTGTTGTGAGTTCTCACAACTTCACCGGACTTCATGCTGCCAGACCCAGTGTTACATGATGTTGAGGTCGTCTGACACGCTTGCGTTGGGCTGCTCAGACACCCGTTTTAACCGCAGTTTAGCAGAAACTCTACATGTTTTGACACACAGCTGTGGTTTATACTCCTGCAAGTTCCGGTTTAGCTGGACCCGCTCCACGGTGCCGCTAAACTGGTCAAAAGCGACAGGTCCCTGGTGTGCCTGGGTATTCCAGAGGCTGTAGCTCAGCCATTAGAGCAGCTATACGTCAAATCCCACTCCGCCACAATATACATGTGGGTCACTACTGATACTGCAATCACTGCGCTTTACCATGATACTGGCCTCACAATTGCAGCTGGTTGTTTAGGGATGTTGAGGCCCTTTTGAGTACACTGAAGCATTGCTTTTCAGGTAAAATAATAAATAGCTATGTAAAGTGGTAAAACAAAGTGAATCCATTGGGATTATCTGCATTTGTGTATATGTATATTTTTTTTAAATATGGCTAGATCCTCATCTAAGTTACAATAAAGAACAAACACAATCCATTTGAACTAATTACGCTCTGGAAGCCGTTCAGTAATATTAATAGACAAGTATTTATAATTTATTTTACACTCTACATCACCCGCGGTAGCAACTACTTGTATGGTAACCAGTGAAGTGTGGAAGTAGTGGAAACGTAGAGCACAAGGCAAAACATAATACTGCTAGTATCAATGCAGGAGACACACATGAGAAATGAGACTTAGCCTATGTCCATAGGTCTGATGTACGCCTGGTCTGAGGATGCTCCCGGATGGAGATGATATGTTTTTTTAATGCTATAGTATTTCCACCAAGTTTTCCCTGATGATTTTCACGTTTATTTTTCTTGTTTGCTACTTTTGTCCACAACAAGTAACTCTACACATTAGGGCTGCTGGGACTTCGGGCTGTGGTTCTCCATATTTGGCAACTTTGAGGCATTTGTACGTAAATAAACCTTGTATGTGCGCAAGCAGATGGATATAAAGCAGGTGTGATTCATCATTGTTCATCATTATGTGACTGTACGTGTGCAACTTTGATAGATGCCAGTTGTTTTGCTTTTAAAGACAGTTCCTAAACATGCATTAAGAACTTGTTCTAGGCCTGCTTTGATAAATGAGGCCCCTGGAGTCCAATGGATGAAACAAGACTGCAGATGTTGGTTAGAGCTACTTTGACTTATAAAAAACACTCAAACATTGTAAGCTCACTATTCACAAGAAGCAACTGCTGATGTGAACCATGTCTCGCAAAGAAGAGATGGCAGAAGACAAGAATTGTTGATTTGCATAAAGCTGGAGGGGGTTAGAGAGTCAATGTTTAAAATGTCTAAAAAAGGGAGACGATTTAATCTCCCTAAACATCCAAGTAAATTTTCTACAGTATACAATATTCAAACAAGGAAAATCTGGCTTTTGGAGTGGCCCAGTCAGAGCCCAGACCTCAACCCAATAGAGATGCTGTGGAATAACCACAAGAGAGCTGTTCACACCAGACATCCTCAGAATATATCTGAGCCGAAGCAGTTCTGTCAGGAAGAGTGGTCCGACATTCCTCCTGAACGTTGTGCAGGTCTGATCTGTAGCTACCGGAAGCAATTGTTTGAGATTATTGCCGCCAAGGGAGGTTCGACCAAGTGATCAAATTCACCAGCACTGCGCATGTTTAATGGGTGTCTTCCGTAAAGACACAAACAGTGGTTTGAGTGTTTGTCTACACCTGTGACTCAGATGAAGATCAGATCACATTTCATGAACAAATAATGCCGAAAACCAGGTCATTCCAAAGGGTTCAAATAAGTTCTCTTGAAACCGTAGTTGTAATTTCATACTAGAATGCTGACGATATTTCGTATTTCTGTTATTGTCACGAAACCCTAGTGAAAAGACCAGAACCACCAGTGCAATTGTCTGTCTCAATACTTTGACTTCCCCAGCCTGTCTGTTGCTCTCAGCCCCAAGCCCTTCCATTTCTCTCCTGAGGATGTAAACTGATTGGAAATATATACTTTGTTTTTTTTTTTTTTAAAAAAGGACGATTGCCTGAAACAGCTGGGCACTATACTTTTTAATACATGTGACTCAAAAAGGATTAAATATGTTATTGTCAGCCACAGGTTTGGGCGCCATAGAAGAATTCATTGCGGTGGGACGCTGATTGTGCGATTGACCCAAAATTACCCACGGTGCCCGTGTTTACGGTAGCGACGCAACATGTCACCCAGTCCAACGGCGTGTCCCACCGAGGTGCTTTCAATAGTTCTGGACACCCATGGGGCTTCTGTGGCACGGCGGAGAAAGTGATCGGGCTTTGGCTGCAAAGGCGATACCTGCTGGTTTTAGACTTGGCACGGGATTTTTTTGACAATAAGAAAAAAATTAAATATGAATATCTTTTAACATTCATTTCTTTATGAAAAGAAGGCTCTTACGACAGCTCTGTTGTGATGTAGAGACACACCCTTCGTGAGGTTTCTGTATGTTATGATACAACAGTTGACCTTCACCAGTAGATGGCAATGCTGCTCATTTGGTAGATCGAGGAAATCTAATTAGTCAGTTCTCTATTTAGGTGGGTTTTTTTTTTTAGGATTTAGATTCCTTTTTCTTTTTTTCTTTTTTTTAGGATTTAGATTCCTTTTTCTTTTTTTTTTTTTAGGATTTAGATTCCTTTTTCTTTTTTTTTTTTTTTTTTTTTTTAGGATTTAGATTCCTTTTTCTTTTTTTTTTTTTTTAGGATTTAGATTCCTTTTTTTTTTTTTTAGGATTTAGATTCCTTTTTTCTTTTTTTTTTTTTAGGATTTAGATTCCTTTTTCTTTTTTTTTTTTAGGATTTAGATTCCTTTTTCTTTTTTTTTTAGGATTTAGATTCCTTTTTCTTTTTTTTTTTTAGGATTTAGATTCCTTTTTCTTTTTTTTTTAGGATTTTAGATTCTTTTTCTTTTTTTTAGGATTTAGATTCCTTTTTCTTTTTTTTTTTTAGGATTTAGATTCCTTTTTCTTTTTTTTTTAGGATTTAGATTCCTTTTTCTTTTTTTTTTTTAGGATTTAGATTCCTTTTTTTTTTTTTTTAGGATTTAGATTCCTTTTTCTTTTTTTTTTTTTTAGGATTTAGATTCCTTTTTCTTTTTTTTTTTAGGATTTAGATTCCTTTTTCTTTTTTTTTTTTTTTTTTTTAGGATTTAGATTCCTTTTTCTTTTTTTTTTTAGGATTTAGATTCCTTTTTCTTTTTTTTTTTTTTAGGATTTAGATTCCTTTTTTTTTTTTTTAGGATTTAGATTCCTTTTTCTTTTTTTTTTCGGATTTAGATTCCTTTTTCTTTTTTTTTTTTTCAAAGGCTACCTTTTTTTGACTGGACTGAAACATGACTCTGAATGCAAAGACGTGAGGAGCTTTGAAGGATTCATGTGTCTGGAAAAAAATTTTGACAATTGCTTCAGTTATCGTGGGGGATTTTACTGTCACGTCTGACACACTGATGACATTTGATTTACATTTTTTTCAGATTACCTGAATGTTGTTTCCTGAAGACGGGAACTTTTAACAGGTTTTATGAAGAACATTTCTAAACTAATTCAAACTTTATGGATACAAATAGAATCTAGGTGATTAAGATGTATGGGAGTAAGTTTGCCTTTTATTAATATATTCAGCTTGTCTTTGTTCAAGTTCATTTTCACAATTTCATTGTTTATATGTATCCATTTTGGTTTTAGCAACGCCTTTTATCCTTGGATATGACTACTAACCAACTGATTACAAAGTGACTAAATATTTAACCTGGAATGGAAGAATGTTGTGTATTTCACACACAACATGATTTCACATTGACAAAGAGCAATTTTTCAGAACTTAAGCAGGGTTGGTTGCCAATTTGTAGTGACATGTTTTAATACATTTTTGACTCTGATATTGCTGCTTGTCACTATACTTGTGTGTGGGATAAGCCAGACTAACCGGTTTATACTTCAGTTTTACTTGAAAATTGGTTTCATTTTGTTTTAATCGACAACAACAACAACAACAACAACAAAAACCTGTATATTTTAAGTCCTTCAATTTCAACATTTTCGATAGATTTGCACATTTCTTATGGTTACACAGGATTTTGAAATAGATGTGACAATCCCAAACATTTTTGCTTATGAAGAGAAACATTAAATGCAGTGTGAAGGTCACTTGATGTTGTCCCCGCATTTGGTTTTAATAGATAAAATGCGGACCAACTAACTAAAAAAACAAAAACAAAATAATGAACTGGAAAACAGAAGCAGTTCAAGTGATAAAACCTCATCATTATTTCAAAGCATATCAGGTACATACATTTGACATGAATATGCAAATATACTGTCATGAATATTGACAATGATTTGTTTTGTTTTTTTTTAACAGGAAATCATTTAGATACAGGTTTCACATTCAATTAAAGACTAATATTCTTTTGATGAAAGACATTTTCCGATGTAATAAAACTAATTTGTGATGTAACTTCAGTGTGTGAAGTGATTACTTTAAATCAGTAAGTTTATGATTGTACCATTCAAAATCATCACAAAAGAAATTTCATTTTGAATAATTTAAATAATTTTTTTCTTTTTCTTTTTTTTTTAGGATTTAGATTCCTTTTTCTTTTTTTTTTTAAGATTTAGATTCCTTTTTCTTTTTTTTTTTCGGATTTAGATTCCTTTTTCTTTTTTTTTTTTTTCAAAGGCTACCTTTTTTTGACTGGACTGAAACATGACTCTGAATGCAAAGACGTGAGGAGCTTTGAAGGATTCATGTGTCTGGAAAAAAATTTTGACAATTGCTTCAGTTATCGTGGGGGATTTTACTGTCACGTCTGACACACTGATGACATTTGATTTACATTTTTTTCAGATTACCTGAATGTTGTTTCCTGAAGACGGGAACTTTTAACAGGTTTTATGAAGAACATTTCTAAACTAATTCAAACTTTATGGATACAAATAGAATCTAGGTGATTAAGATGTATGGGAGTAAGTTTGCCTTTTATTAATATATTCAGCTTGTCTTTGTTCAAGTTCATTTTCACAATTTCATTGTTTATATGTATCCATTTTGGTTTTAGCAACGCCTTTTATCCTTGGATATGACTACTAACCAACTGATTACAAAGTGACTAAATATTTAACCTGGAATGGAAGAATGTTGTGTATTTCACACACAACATGATTTCACAGAAGCAGACATTGACAAAGAGCAATTTTTCAGAACTTAAGCAGGGTTGGTTGCCAATTTGTAGTGACATGTTTTAATACATTTTTGACTCTGATATTGCTGCTTGTCACTATACTTGTGTGTGGGAGAAGCCAGACTAACCGAATTAAGGGGTTTATACACATTTTCATGTTGCTACAGCCACTTCAGTTTTACTTGAAAATTGGTTTCATTTTGTTTTAATCGACAACAACAACAACAACAACAACAAAAAACCTGTATATTTTAAGTCCTTCAATCCTCGATAAAAGCCGTTCAACATTTTCGATAGATTTGCACATTTCTTATGGTTACACAGGATTTTGAAATAGATGTGACAATCCCAAACATTTTTTGCTTATGAAGAGAAACATTAAATGCAGTGTGAAGGTCACTTGATGTTGTCCCCGCATTTGGTTTTAATAGATAAAAATGCTGTGATGGTTGGTGGTTAAGGACCAACTAACTAAAGGGAGAAAAACAAAAAACAAAATAATGAACTGGCTTTACTAGTTTTGGACTCGTGTCTTTCAAACACGCAGAAAAACAGAAGCAGTTCAAGTGTGTCGTCATGACAACTAATTTCAGTGACACCAAAGTGATAAAAACCTCATCATTATTTCAAAGCATATCAGGTACATACATTTGACATGAATATGCAAATATACTGTCATGAATATTGACAATGATTTGTTTTGTTTTTTTTTTAACAGGAAATCATTTACGATACAGGTTTCTCATTCAATTAAAGACTAATATTCTTTTGATGAAAGACATTTTCCGATGTAATAAAACTAATTTGTGATGTGGAAAACTTGGACATAACTTCAGTGTGTGAAGTGATTACTTTAAGCTTATAAAATCAGTAAGTTTATGATTGTACCATTCAAAATCATCACAAAAAGAAATTTCATTTTGAATAATTTAAATAATTTTTTCTTTCTTTCGTTCCCTCTTTCTTTCCATCTGTTTTTCTTTCTTTGTCTGTTTTCTTTCTTTCGTTCTTTCTTTCTTCGTGATCTATGTACATATACAACAGACTGTCGCAAACTATATTTTATATTGAGGATATTTCAAGTAATTTTTTTAAAATATATTTTTCTTTTTTTTTTTTTTTTTGCCAAATACTTTTATTGAACAAACTCAGTTACATTGAACATGGTGTCTGTTGCTATTGACGTGCTATAAAAATAATAACCGAAATGCAGTGATACAGTTCCTGAGAGAAAATAAATAAAGAAAATAAAATTTAAAAAAAAGTAATGATTATACATTGCAATACATGGATACATAGATAAACGAATCCCTCCACACACAGTCCAGACCCCAAGTGGAATAAAACTTGTGAGCAGAAAACTTCATCAGGTCTTAAAGCCAGAGGGGTGGCTCAGGAGGGGCTAGTCATTTCCAGTTTAATAAAATTCTTCTTCTTGCCAATAATGATCCAAGTGCTGTAATATTCTTTAATTTAATGTTCAGTGAAAGACAGTTAAAAAGAAAAAATAGCTGGCCATATGCTTGGCCTCCAGCTTCTGCCTGTGGCTTTTGGTAGATGTTCAAAACTGGGTAAGGGCAGGTCCAGAACATGAGTCAAGTCTGAAATAGGGAGGTTGGTCACATGTTGGAGGGATAAAAGACTTCTCTTTAGTTTTGTTCGGAGACATTGAAGCCAGTGTGCAATGCAAACCTATTATGTATGAAATATGTAATAAATTGTATGGGTGTCACTGGCAAGTCCTCGAAAATAGCAACCAGCTTTAATTTATTAATTAAGAAAAAAGCTGACATTTTGTTGTGGAAGCAGTATTTAAATTAACATTATGAAGAGTACATCTAACATCAATTTTCATGGAACCAGTTGGTGTTGACGAATATTTTCAATAACCAGAAATTTGAGAAGTGTGTACATATTTAAACTAGTTTGTGGAATTGAATCTTTACCAGCACTGGTCTTTCCACCTCTGAAGCTCACCCACACTTCCTTTAAACCTTCTAATTTTAGACGCAGGGGTTATCATTGGGGAAACCAAGTGCTCAAATGAGAATGTGAAAGAGCAGGAATGGAAGACAACTCTGCGCTTTGTTCCCTGTTGCTCATGGTGTTTATTTATTAGTTGTTTAATATCGTTGTGGGATAAAACAGCAGCTGCTTTTGGTCTGAAACAGATGATGGTAATGATATGAAAATAAGCTATTTGTCTTCCAAAGAATGAAAAAAAAAAAAAAACTCCCTCTGTGTCACGTCTGAAAATTTCCTTGTGGTGCCACATGTGTCACACTTTGAGGACACACAGACCACGACAGGATGATTGTATAGAGAGCTGGAAATGTTATCAGATCATATCAGCTGTATGTCTGTCGGGCCTCTCATGCATATCCCACATATGACAGGAAAACAGAGTGAAGTCGGGTTGCCCACGTGGAAACAGTGAAACAGAGCTCTGCACCGAAGAAACAAAGAGAAAAAGAAAGTCTCTTTTTTTTCCCTCTTTTGACTAGACGTAAATACCGCACAGAGTCATTTTGCTGTAATGAACAAACTTTTACATTGATGCTCATTTCTAGTTTCGTTTGTAGCAGCTCAGAAAAAAAAAAACGAAAGTAGGTGAGGTTATGAGTGAAGGTAAAGATAGTGATAAGTACCGTCTTGACAAATTTTATATTATGTTCAAAAGAAATTTTGGATCTGCTTTCCCCTCAACACATAATGTCAGTTCCTTTTTGAAGTGTCAGACAAATATATTTTCACATGATTTGAGGTTGTTTCATCGCAACCTTTTTTTTTTTTTAAATGAAAAGGGAAACTTATAAAGTGACTTCCTTCCTAAATTTGTAATCTATAAGAGGAGGAGACAAAGGCAGAGAGCAAGACAGAAGAAGTGCAGATCTTGTTTGAACCCTGCTCAGCCGACATATTACACGTTGTGAATTTCCAGTAAGGGGGGGTGTCCCTTCCGCGGCTCAGCTTCTTCCCCCACCTCCTCATGTACTTTCAAACATTTCCCTTTAACTACTACATCACTGATCTCTCTTTTCTAATATGTCTTTTCTTGAACACTCTCACAGGAATGTGATGTGAATGAAAGGTCCACTGAGTGAGATGTCAGAACAAGGTTTGCTCAATGCCAAAGTGCACGGCCAGTGAGATCTGCTGAGCGCTACTCTCGGGGGGGGGGGGTAGGTAGTGAGAATGGACGGGGAGGCACCTTCTCTTCTCAGAAACAGAGCAGTATGACTTGGTTCCCGTGTTACTACAAGCCAGCATCTGAGATGAGGATTGTATGTAGGATCGCTGTCATTTAGTAGAAAATGGTCTCTCAAAATCCCCGCAGAGGACACACCCATAACTGACAAACAGAAATCCAATTCATTTCTCAACCCTGCACAATCATAATGTCCAGTCTTTGCACAGGTGGCTGACAAGAAATGGATGCTTATTTTAATCAAGAGGACCAATCATAATGACCTTGGTGATCCTCAGACAAATCTCGCGACAACTATTGAATGGATTGCCATTAAATTTGGAGCACACAAATTCAAGTTCACCTCAGGATGAATTGCAATCAAGTGGTGATCCGTTAACTTTTTTCATCCAGCATCATCAACAAGTCAGAACTTTCATTTGTCAATATTTTGGTTTAGGGCCGAATGCCTGTTAGCACGCTGATCTTATGTAGTTCAAATCTGTGCCTGATTATGGCCTCAAAGAGCTGCTAGCATGCCTATAGACTCATACCGCATATCCCAAATCCATATTATACACTAATTTTAAGATGTTTTTTAGTATAGGGTGTGTTTGCACTGGAAAGGGTGTAGAATTATACTCAAACCAGACACAGTGCAGATTAAATATGATCCATTTTTAAGTGATCTATTCTCCCGCAGCGAAATACACAAAGGAAATGGATGAGCTGCTCACAGCTGGGAGAAAAGTAAATTGTGGGTGGTGATGAAACACCTCCAGGAAGATCTTGGAGAACAAAAAAAAAAAAATTTGTTTTAAATCTTGAAGGGAATTTGTTTTTATTTGTATTGTGTAATTTCCTATTAGTTTAAATTGGTTAAATATGTTGATTTTTTTTTTTCTGTTTACTACTAACTACTAAAACAGTATAGTACATACTATGGAATTAGTACCGTAGTATGGATTTGGGACACAGCTTCAGTCTTACTTGTAAAGGGAAAGTGAGGAATCACCAACTGTGAGTGTGTTTTCTCATTTTTTCATCCACTGTCTTTATTGAGGCAGTAAAAAAAATTTGTGAGGAAGGGAAAACGCTGCCGAAAAGCTTAGGAAAGTTTGATACGGAGGCACTTTGGTTTCCACGGGCAGAGCTCAAACTATATTACAGTAGGCGTTTATATCAAAGTTGGTATTTGTTATCATATTTCTTGAATGTGTTACTATAATGGTGGCCTCTGTGGCTCATCCGTTTTGCTTAAAATATCTCCAGCTTTATTAAATCTCTCTGTATATCACTTTAAAAATGCCTTCACGAGACTGAAGAGGGGTAGATTCAGCTTTTACACATGTTGCTGAAATGCAGCCATGCATTGTAACTATTTCCCTGTCTTTTGATGTGTGACACATTTGAAAATATGATTCAATTTAAATTCATGATGTCAAACTACCGTCATCTTTTGTGTAAACCTCTTTTGCTGTCATCACCATTGGCATAACCGTGAATAACTTGTTTAAAATAAAGAAAATGGTATATTTTGGCTTCTGTAGGTGGCATTTACATAAAAGATAAACGGCAACTTAATTCAAATTTGTTGCGTGATTTTCTGTTTTCTTTTTAATAGTCATTCAGTTAGAAGGGGATTTTGTATGACTCATACAAGTGTATAAAAGTCATGTAAAGCCAAATTTTGGTTTACTGCTGAATGGGAGACAGAGACAAATACAGAGGGTGGAGAGAAGAGAAAAGAGAGAGAGGCACTGAGCAGAGACGGAGAGAAATGCCAGTTGCTTGAAGAGGAAGTGCTGTCGATATGGAGACAGGTCAGTACCTACCTAACTACCATTATAACACAGAGACTTATTTCCTGATAACATCTCAACTTAGATTAATATATTGACTCTAAACCCGAGCCAACATATTGCGCACCTGGTACATCCTGTTATTGCCTGTAACGTCTCTGTCGGTATCTTTTATCTCTAAAAGAGATGAAAGATCTCGAACTTTACTGATGGTACCAGCTGCCCCACACCTGGAATTTTTCAGTCTTTTAAAACTCATCTGGGAAGCTGATTTACCTCAAGAGTCAGCACTGTTAAACTCTTCAATCCCACTGACCCATCAGAAGGTCACACACGTGGTTCAAACCCACAGAAATGTATTTCAGATCCCTGATGCTACCAGACTTCTCAGGCTGGAATTACAGAAAATCCTGTATAAAAAGAGCAGCCATAAAAAAAAGGCCTAAATGATGTCTTATCGAAGATGAAACCTAAATTGTTAATGGGAAAATATAAGGACAGTGAGAGAATTGGGGTTCAACTGGTTTCAATGGGTATACAGTGTAGGATTTTTTTTGTCTTCTAAATAATGGGGCAGTTGTGTCTGCAAACTAAGAGCATAGATAGAAATGACAGTTCTGATCAATCGTGAACTGCCAACACAGTCTTTTCCCCTAAAAACATCCTAACAACGCCCAGTTATGGGCTTATGTAGTGAGCACTCGCGAATAAAACTCCTCAGTTCAAATGTACAAATGATATCGAAAAGCCAAACAGTTATCAGTGTGTCTGTCCCCCCCTGCAGGACATCATCATCATCAGTCTGAGAAATGGCACTGAGGTAAGCATGGGAGTGATGAAACAGCCGGCAAGTCTAGTCCCAGGTTGAGGTTAATGCTAATCGTGATAGGGGTTGTTCATTAGCAGACACCTAACATGTTAGCATTAGCTTCACTTTGGGAGATCTCACAAAAACAAAAAAAACAAAAAAGAAACCCACTAACTGGAGACTGCTGCGACCACTGGTACCAGTATAGAGAAGGAGGACTCATGCAACTGAGGAATATGATGCAGACCAAAAGTGAAACTGTAATGGACCAACTGTTCCGACTACTACTTTGTTCTCCATGAAGCTGTCTAGATGCTGCCATCGAGGCACACTGATAAGAGAACCTTTAAAGCTTTTAACACTTTAACTCTTATTCTTATGTAAAAAAAAATGTCAGTTATTTTCACTGATTAGACTTTTCCCTGACTTCTTCATGTTTCAACTGAGTATATGCAATTAGATGGTCTCAGAAACTTTCCAGCAGAGGTCCAGAAACCCGAGAGGAGGTCCGATCATCCAAAATCAACAGAGAGGTGGTTGTGTCGCACAAAATAAGCAAACCATCGTCTGGGTAGGCAAGGGCTTTAACATAGTAGATGCCTCTTATAATCACTCATATTGGCACCCCCGAATTTTAAGTACAGAATTTAGAATATCCTCAGTAATAAATGCAAATTATCCAATGTTGTAAAATCTAAATATTTTAATAATATGTCCAAGGTTACTGAACAAACGGAAAAAAAAAAACCAAACTTGCATAATAGTGAAATAATAAAAACACAAAATGTACCCCAGACCCAGTTATTAGTATCGTTCACCAACATTTGGCGGCAGGACCTGTGGCAACAACGGCAGCCTCTAAACGTTTCTTGTAGCCATCTAGAAGCTTCTTGCACCTGTCTTCTGGTAGTTTCTGCCACTCTTCCATGTGCTCTTGTTTTGGCCATTGTGAAAAAGAATCTGGAGAAAATCAGCCCCTTTTTATACAGTAAAACCATCATTCATTGGGGACTTCGGGTCATGTAAACACTGAAAATTATTATGAGTTTTTTTATTTTGTTTGAGGAACTAATGTAAATTCAACAAAAAGGTGCCAATAATTGTGTCTCATGTACATTTTATGTTTTAATTATTTGACTGTTATGCAAGTTTTATTTTTTATTTTATTTTGTTCACTATCTTTGGACATTTTATTAAAAAATTTCTGGTTATACAAAATTGGTTCGTTTCCATTTATTTCTGAAGATATTCTGAATTATATGCCTGAAATTTAAGGGTGCCAATAAATTTTGACCTGGTTTATATGATATCACTTACACCATAGTATAAAGGAACATTTTAGTATTCTACATGAATACTGGGAATGCTATGTTTTGACACTGAAAAGCAGCCAGCATGGTGAGACACTGTGACCATTTGGACATAAAAACAGAGAGAGTCCAAACCATGTGCCTCCAAAGTCAGTGGTTATATTGCAGAAAAAGTGAAAAGTTAAACGCTGATGTTTTAACATCGGTCATATATTGAGTTGAAGGGGATCTTCATTGCAGTGTTTAGTCATGGTGAAGCAGATTTGTGTCATTTTTCTGTTGTTAATAAAGCAGTCCCCCCAGAGATGACTGTATCTGAAATTGCAGCAAATAGAGACAAAGAAGGAAAAGGGGATGAAAAAGAAAAATCTAAATCAGTTCCACATCTGACAAACCAAAAGCTTAATCGTTACACCAAGGAACTTACACGGATTTGTTTTGTGATTAAATTCATTTTGTTGTATTTGTGTTGCATGCCTTTTGTTGGTTAGTTGTTTCAGACAACAGGTGAATTCATACTACCCAAACATTATCTGAATTCGTGTTAGGCTTGGAATCTGCCTCGTAAATGGATGTTGGCGGCTGAATGCATGACACGAAAAGAAAAATCAATCCTAAACATTTGAGGTTTGCATATCTGGAGTTCGTTTTAGTCAGACTTGCATAATTTTTGTGTTTACATGAGAAAACATCTCTGCATCTTCTTTCTCTGTGTACTCCGTGTCAACGAAAATCGAGTTGTAAATGAATTATAAATACTAAAGATGCTGCCAACACTTTGAACTCCTGCAGCTCAGCCTGTTCCCGACAGAAAGGCAGACATTTTCTGTGCTTTTCAGCCATCATTTGTGGTGCTTCAGTCTCGTGACAGAGGCCCTGTGTAATCTTCTAAACCAATGTCATTAGTTCAGATTCCTTGGAAAATGAGGGGGATTACAGCCACGGCTCCTTAAATGCAGAATATACGAGATTTTAAAGAAAATCCCAACTCATCCATCCCAACAATGATTTCAAATCTATTGGTCCGTATTTAGATAAAATCCATTAAAAAAATAAAAAAAAGATGCAAAATGATAGGATCAATGATTAGTTCACAGGGTTGGATAATATATATTAAACCCGAGTGCCTTTGGGAAAAGTAGTAAGAAAAAAAAAGTTATAACTGCTTTGGGGGTTTTTTTTTTAAAATAATTGATTTTTAAAAATACATTGGGGCCATAAAAGCAACCTCTACGATTTCAACCAAAGAAATAAGGGGATTTATTGCTCTTGTTCATTGAAAAAAAAATAAAAATAAAATAAAAAATCCCACTTAACGTGAGGAAATGTACACGAGAGAGGGAAAAAAAATGCGCCCACCCTACGCATGAGCCTGTAAATGGGCGGACCGGTCAGTCAGCTGATGACTAAATACTCCACACAATCTCTGTCCTCCGTACATGCATTTCGTCACACGAATGGTTTTCTAGCCAATTACGGACAATGTGGAGAATTTCCTACAACTGCAGGGGGAAGACTCGCAACTTGGTGGGCTCTCACTCAGGGATGGGTCGTCTGCGCGCACCTGGGGCCACCGGAGACATGCGGAGGCAGCAGCTTTTAGCCCGCTTCCACTCTGTTTCATGATAGCGAGCCGTCGTGTACCTGCCCGGGGATGGGGAGAAGCACATGGAGCTGCGGCGCCTTGATCCTGCTGGCCATCGTTTGCTGGTGTCGCGCCGCCACTCTGGAGTCCATCCACTGGAGTGGCTCCAATGCAAAGTAGGTGGATGAATCAGCTTCACGCTGGACGGGTGCAAGTTTCTGCGTCTGCTTTGTGCAGTGTAGTGTGACCTAACTGATGGATTGAGAGTTAAACAGGGGAGAGGCGACCCTTTCACTGCAGATCACGGGCTACAGTTTGGATATTTCATTTCAAATCAGTAGTCGATTAATCGTTCGGAACAAAACAGAAAATTACAGTTAATGACAATTTTGACAAGGGATTAATTGTTTAAGTAATTTATGAAGCAAAAATGCCAAACATTATCCAGCTCCAACCTCTCCGGTGTCTGGATCTGCTGCTTTTTCTCTGTTCTGTATCATTTCAAATAATTGAACTTGCTTTTCTCAATCAATGGATCCATTCTTTAATCTATAAAATGTGAGAATTCCAAGGTGTTGTCTTCACTTTGCTTGATTTGTCCAATCTACAGTGCAAAACCCAAAGATCTTCAGCTTACTATCACATAAGACAAAGGACACCACTGAAACTAGAGAGTTTTGGTTTGAAACATGACTCAAACAGTTACTCAATTATCAGAATAGTAGCAGATTCATTTTCTGATCGACTAAATTGACTGAATAACTACTCTCCAGCTTTAAAAGTGAAGATGTTTGCGTTTTGCCTGTTCCATAGACAAAAATAGCAGTCTGAAAACATCGGCTTGGGCATTTTTTAAACTTGTGATGGGCATTTCTCACTATTTTCTGATTTCTAAATCTTAATTCGCTGGAGAAAGCCAGGCGGTTTTAGAGCATTCAAAGCTACATATGTTGCTATGTGCTGCTGTTGGTAAGACGTTTTTCGTTTGGGATTCATCGTAAAATTTAAAAAATGTTGCCACTTTGTGGTTTATTAATCGAAGCCGAGAATTAAATAATGATGTTTTAGTCTGCATTGTATAACAGGTCATTTGCAATTGGATTTATTTTCTATTTTTTTCCCCCCTGTCACCCTCTCACGCACAGATTTACTCCAGGTCAGGGTCTCGTCCTGTACCCTCAGATAGGGGACAAGATGGACATTGTGTGTCCCCGGGTAGATGCTTCACCGGGGGGAAAGGAGGAGTTCTACAGAGTGTACCTGGTCTCTCGAAGTCAGATAGAGCGCTGCGCCATCGACAAGACGGATACACCCCTGCTGAACTGTGACAAGCCTAACCGGGATGTCAAGTTCACCTTCAAGTTTCAGGAATTCAGCCCCAACCTGTGGGGTTTGGAGTTCCTCAAGGGGAGGGACTATTACATCACTTGTGAGTTATTCCAGATAATCATTAATCTAGATGTCACCCTTGTATGTCTCAGAGCAAATGAACATTTGCATCATCTTAAAATCAGTAGAAGAGAGGCACAGGCTACTGGTTGCTACAGGTGGAGCAGTATTTGAAACCATGCTAGCAACTGTTTCTTTTTCTTTTTTTTTTTCTCCTGGGAGAAGAGGAAGCCATCATCCTTGGCTCCCTCCCAATTTGTCAGTTTGCGTGAGAATCAAAAAACGTGGCCTCGTTATTGGACCGCTGTCGGTTAAACCAGCATCTTAGTGGCAAGTGATGCATGAGATAGAGAGCAAGTCTGACCATGTAGCCTCATCCGCCTCGCCACGCTCTGACAGCACACATCGCTCTGGCAGGCCAGTGTGACTCCAAGGGCTTACATGCCCCAAATCACACAAGGCTTTTACAGCATCAGGCAGATTTGATGGGAGCTTTCATGGCAACATAGCTTGTAGCCTATGAGATGTTGTTATCTGACCTAAATGCTGCTAACAAGTCTATGTGTGTGTGTGTGTGTGTGTGTGTGTGCGCGTGCGTGTGTGTGTGTGTGTGTGTGTGTGTGTGTGTGTGTGTGTGTGTGCGTGTGGGGGGTGACAGGGGTGAACGAGAGTTCTCGGTGTGTGTTTATGTGTCTTTGAATGTTTTTTAGTTGTTGCTACTCTGTTATCTCTTAAAAAGGCTGGATTCTAAGTTGTTTTTTTATTTATTCGTTTTGTCCACCACCCATGTTGCATCCATTCAGTTGGCAGTTTATTCGGAACACCTAGCTAGAACTAATGCAGTCTAATACAACAGTCCTGCAATAAATCCTCCATTCATGAAGTTTATCATTTTCAGTTTTTGCTGAGACTGTTTTAGAGTTGTTGATTCAACTGTACGGTCATTTTGGAGGATGTAGCTTGTGGTGCCGAACTGACTGCCTCCATTCTTTTGTCCACTCCGTTTACATCAATGAGGGCAGACTAAATAGCAGAAACACCTCTCTGTATAATGTAAAACAGTTCGTATCCCGAGACCTGTAGTCTGTGGTGCTGTTGAACTATATAACTTTAACCAGTTTAATCAGAAACTGAACATTTGAACTTTCATGAAGGCAGGATTTGTCGCTGGACTGCTGTAGTAGACTGCATTAGTTGTAGCTAGGTGTTTGCTAGTAAACTGTCAACTGAGTGTAATCACCAAATATTCTGATAATCGCTCAATCATGTCAGTTATTCAGGAAAGAAAAAAAAGCAAAATTCTCTGGCTCAAACTTCTTAAATGAGAGGATTTTATGAGCATATTCTTTGTCTTATGTAATAGTAAACGAAATATCTTTGGGTTTAGGACTGTTGGACAGACGAAATAAGCAATAGGAAGATGTCACATTGGGCTGTGGGAACTTGTGTTGGGCCTTTTTAGCTGTTTTCTGACATTTCACAGAATGAAAAAAAAACAAATCATTATTATTTGGTGCAGCCTTAGCTGCATCTTCTTATTTTACGTGTGTGATTATCAATATACTGTATGTAACATTATAGCTTGTGCTATGTGTGTCTGCATATTCTTGCACTGCAAGTGATGCAACATTCGGCAACTGAAAAAGTCTGCAATTAAATCGTAATGGAACTATGCATTGCTGGATAATCTTGTATTATGATTATTACATGAAATACAAACTTAAACAATAATTAGACGCTTGCCTCCTCCCTCTGTACACCAGCCACCTCTACCGGGGCTCTGCAAGGTCTGGATAACACTGATGGAGGGGTGTGTAGAACCAAATCCATGAAGCTTGTGCTGAGAGTTGGCCAAAGTAAGTAATTTGTGTTTGTATGCGTGTGCCAGCATGTGTATGAAGCTGGCTGTGTGAATGAAAGCGAGACACACAGAGACACAGCTGTGTGACAAACAGGGCTAAAGGAACAGTAGCAGCGATTGTTTGATTCTGGTTATTATACGTGTAACACAATAATATCACTTCCTCTCTGGAATTACTGAGTGGTCAGATAATCTCTAGGAGATTTTCTGCTATTTTCTCGATCGTCTGTTCGGTCTCTTGAAGAGAGACTGCCGTCATGAATTATCTCAAATCCCCAATTCAAACCACTGGCAGCTTAAGGCCATCAGCATTATCTTGCATGCAATCATTCGGATTGGTTGTTTCAGTCTTTTTTTTTTTTTTTTTACGTATTAACATCAGAACAATCAATGGTACTTTTTAAAAAAAAATCATTTTGTGCTCTTATCACGTACATTCAAATGTAATAAAGCAGCTATATACATATTCATGTATAAGGTTATCCTTCATTAGTTTACTTGTTTATATGTGTTATGTATTTTGGTGCGCTACTGAGCTCCACACGATCAGAGAAATCGACAGATGCCGTGTTTCTGTGTATGTTGCTAAAACTTTCAAAGCTAAATCTGTGAAAGCCCCAACATGGAGTTTTTTGACCTCAGAAATGTGAAGTATTATTCATATGAATTATTCAAGAATTTGAGTTAGAGATGAAAAAGCAGCATCTTGTGTGTTTCTCAACTGATCATAACTGGAAATATAGGGCTGTCTTCCTGCTGTGTTTACAAACGCTGCTGGTGTAAACAGCAACGGAAAACATTAATAACTCAGATTTAGTTGTAATCTCATGTTAATGTCTACGTATATTAAAACTCCTGTCAGTCAATTCAGGAGTCATTGCAGTTTCTGGTCATGTGTTAAGATTTTCGGTAATGCCACGACCCCTCTGTTTAGTTTTGGATTTACTTGTTGTGCCTTGAGAACTGAAAATCTAATAAACGTGTGCTTATTTTGTACTTTCACAGTAAATTTAAATTAACATCAGTGGGGAATGAATGCCAAAGCAGTGAAACAGAACTTAAACTTAAGCTTGCTGGCTGGCAAACAGTGGAACATACTTCCTCATAAAGCAATAAATGAAATGAAATGAATGCCTAAATCTCTGCAGTACATTTCTTGGTTGTATTTGGTATAATAGATTATACTAATCTGTGTTGTCAAGTGTGATTCGTGAAGTGTTGTTCTTGCCTCTTCTTTGCCAGCCTCCATATTTTTCTTCAAACTGCCGTCTTGCCCTACTTAAGGAGGCCCTCCACCAGCTGAGAGACTTCAAAAACAGTGGTGGAAGAAATATTCAGATCCTTTATTTAAGTAAAAGTACCAGTAGAACAATGTAAAAATACTCCATTGCAAGTAAAATTACTGCATGAGGTAACTAACAATCACATATGACAGTATGTGATTAATGCCGATGCATCAATATGTGAGCAGCAATTTACCGCTGTAGCCGCTCACGGTGTTGATAGTTTTAACTACTTTACACAGTTAGCCAGCTTAGTCCAGTGGTTCCCAACCGAGGGGTTGGGACCCTCTAAAGGGTCACAAGATAAATCTGAGGAGTTATGAGATGATTGATGGGGCAGGGAAGAAGGAAAAAATTCTGTCATTTGAAGTAATTTCCTTGACAAAACTCCTCCAGAGTCACAGAAGACACAATACAACTGTAAAATGGTGGGACAACCATTTCATTTGATTTCCTACAGTTCCCAAAATTCCTTTTGGAAAAACCCGAAGGAAAAAACGTTACTTGGCTGCACTGAGTTATGTTTATATTATACACACGAGAGTGGGAACCTTAGTGATAGTTTTTCCAGTCAAGAAAAACTGAGCCTCGGTTGTGACTCAAGACACAACTTTCTGTGGTCTAATTAGGTTAGAAAATGGTTTCCCCACTTCTCCTGTGATGTTAAATAATCACTCCAAAAAGAAAGAAGCTGCTCTTGCTTTGATCCTGAGGGACTGATAGCAAACACTAATAATTCATCAAACATCAATATATTTTCGTTGAGAACCTTCTGTCGTGGCAAAACCCCACCTACACAGGAATGACACTATCAAGTGGAAATGAGTAGATGTTGCGGTATAGTCCTAGCAGCCATATGTTGTGATTCTCTTATGTCAGCTGCTCGACTGTCCTGCTTTTATATTTCAGGCCCTTCAGATCCACCTACAACCTTCCAGGAGTCCCCCACCAGATTCCCACCCACACGACCGAGGTCCAAGAGCAAGGACACCTCTGCGAAAGAGGATGACGTAAAAAGCAAAACTGGTACGGGGACAAATCAAAAAAATATTGCCTGAAGAATATGTACAGGTGTATCTCTGGTGTATCTTACGAACTTACAATCTTTACACTTAAAAGACCATTATTATATTTTTGCATGAAAAAACAAAACAAAACCAATGTGTCAGTTTGTCTCTCAGTACCTTCTGACTTCCCTACCTTGTGTCTGGTACTCAGCCGCGAGACCACTAGTTCCTAGTGAGCATGTAAATGTTTACAAACAGGTCACAAAAACATAATTTTTAAAAAAAGACTCAATATTTTCCCTTAAAAAAATGGGGCTCTGTACTTTTTATCAGTCGTTACTCTAACAGGAATTAATATTGCATTAGTTAAGGACTACTTAACCAGCCATGAATTTGGTGCTTGAATTAGTATTTACAGCAGCGGTACGGTGTGTGTGGGATCAACTCAAAATAAACTGCAGTTCAGGAATAATAAATTAAAAAATCTTTAAAAGTATGTTTTGGAAAATGGCTGTCAGTGATTTAAAGTCTATGTTATTTGTGGTAAACAAGCACAAACATGCAAAAACACTATATAAGCCTTATAAGCCTTTAAAGAGGGATGTATCTGAATTTTAGCTTGCAAATGTTACTGTTATGCTCCAAAAAGTGAAATATTTTGACCTTCCTGTTACATCTAAGGCGTCCTATGAATCTACAAACAGAAACATGTTGAAATGATTGAAAAATTGTATCCATGCTGATATACCAGGGATCAGGAAACACTGTCTTTACTTTACTTATTTACAAACCTACAGTGATCGTGACTCATTGGCCCACTCACTGCCAGAGGGGGGCACCGGGCTGTTTACCAGTGTGACACGAAAGATTAGAGCCCATTTCCCAGTGTCCAGCTTTGACAGAGGTTTTTCATGCTAACACGTACTGATCGGCCCTGTACCAGAGCATAAACCGAGTGAAACAATTTTTAAATCTCTGTGCCACGCACCCGGATTTCCTCTTTCATCTCAGTTTCTCGTACTTATCTTTCCCGCCTCTCCTCTGTTTCTCATGACAGAGGCGGGCTCGGAAACAGGGCAAACAAACCCCAGCGGCAGCGGCGGCTCTGCGCCAGGACTGTTCATGTGGGTTTTCTCTGGCTGTGCGATCCTCCTTCTGGTCATCATAATTCTGCTGGTCCTGCTGTGGAGGCACCGTCACCGCCACTGTGTCCCAGAGAGCCAGCAGTCTGCCTCCGTTTCCCTCAACACTTTGGCTGTGCCGAAGCGGGACAGCATTAGCAGCGACAACAACGGCTCCGACCGCAGTGATGTTGTCTTTCCTCTGAGAGCCTCTGACAGCATGGTCTGCCGTCACTATGAGCGTGTGAGCAGTGACTACGGGCCCCCTGTGTACATAGTTCAGGAGATAACGCCCCAGAGTCCCACCAACATCTACTACAAAGTCTAATGTTTGCTGCTCTAAGTCCAGTCTTTTGCTAATATGTTGAGAATCATAAATGTCAGCCATTGTGGACACGCTCAGGCTACAGTCTATTACACAATGCTCCCGTGGCTACAGTTTTAAAGTTTGTAGCATATGTCTCGGAGCTGTGTTGCATTGACCATGGACAGGAAAATGTCAGTCTTATACTTGTTCAGGTCACACTGCACCAGGTGCAGAAAAAGCTCTTGAACCACTTTGTTTTCTTAGTGAAGAGACAATCAGAGAGAAAATTGATGCGTCATAACGTATCATTCACTAGTTGTGTTCAGTTTGTTTTGTGAGATATGTCTGGAAGTGTGCAGCAAATGCCGGTTTGTTTTCGTTTTTATTTTACAAAGAAATCAGCTGTTCCTCTCTGCCGCTGAGTGTGGCAGCTTCACATGTACAGTAAATGTGTATTTTATTTAGTTTACTGATAAACTGGGGGGGAAAAAAAGATTGATATTGCACTCTAACACACTAAATTTGTGAGCACTTAAATATAGATTTTTCATAACTGAAGTGTGTAAACTTTGTTTGAAATGCTGTTCAGTGAACTGAAAAACATGATTTTGTGGCTTTTATTAAAGTAAAACAATTCCAAGGGATTCAATGCTCAATCATTCTGATCAACGCAGCTTCTGTTATTTGTTTTAATTTTGTGTCATTTTTTGAACATTTTTAATATACTGTACTATAGCCAGAGCTCCAGACTACAGAAATCTTCCTTTGAAATGTAACTACTCAAAACAGAAATGGTTTTGTTACTTGTTAAAAGTTTCAAACATTGGACAACCTGTCAGTAGTCTCATCTCCAGTGTCTGTGTTCTCTCTCCGGCCATGGCTATTGTTAAGACCCTCATGGTCGTATTCAGCAATTATAGCCACTGTATTGCATTTAAAGGTATTCAGGACATTTCTGCTGCAGTTGTCGTGGAACTAGTCTAAAACCAAAACCATTTCCTGTATGATTTTTGGAGGTTGAAGGCATAAAACTTGGCACTGCCCAAGAGAGCGTGGTTTCCTCATTACACGTCTAATGGGGCTCCTGGGATAGTGACAGTCATTTTGTAGTTAACAGCACCATGATGATTTTTTCACCCTGTCTTATAAGGTTGAACGGACAAAAAAAATGACGTCCTGGAAAACACAGTTTTATATTGTTTTTTTGGAAAAAGTGCAACTGGAATACTTTGTAACCTTTCTCCAAATAAGACACTTTACTCTCATAATTTGTAATCTTGCACATATCAGGACACAAGACACAAAAAGGAGCCTTTTTTTTCTTAAAACTTTCCCCCAACTTCTCACTCTAGTGCAGTGTCATCTTTGCAGCAATCTACCTTTAGAAGCTATCAAATTATCTGCAAAGGTAAAGAAAATATATTCCAGCACATAAACATTCAGCATTTAATTGTCTCACAGCCGCTCCTGTGGCTCTGTGCACAGCATCCATGGGTGAACATGTTTCATGCTTCTTCAGCCACATCATGCAGCACGTTTTCAACCTGTCAGCTTCCATGAGCTTTCTCTCCACCAGGGACATGGTTGCCTCTCAATACAAGAAGCCAGACTAGATGATCTTCAGGACACGTGCTCTGTGCGTCAAACAAGGAAACTACTCAGCTAAAATTAAACAGGTTCTTTACAGAAAATATTAGTCAACTGATGTTTTAAAAATTAATTGATTTCTTCTGAGAAAATTTGCAGTTGGTCTTTTTTTTTCCCAAGTGAAGTAGGTTATATTCTCCACAGTGAACCACTTTTCTTTTTGGCCTCTAGCCTGATACGGAAACTTTAATAAAGGGCTGCAGATGACAGGCGTGAACGGCCTCATTCTTATCCCGCAGCAAAACGTAAATCGACAAGAGATGTATTTAAAATATCTGAGGGAGAGTTAATAGAAAATGTGCAAAAGGTAATTTCATTACTCCTTCCTATACTTGACTTATGTAATAGACTTGACGTGTCTTGGACAATCCAAACCACTCTTACTGTTTTCAGCGGGGAAGCATACTATCCTGACTATACATTGAACTATACAACAACACTGCACTTGATTCACTGAAATTCAGTTTTTGAGCACTTTCAACTTCCTGTACATGACTCTAGTGTCCAGCTACATTGTGAGAAAAACAATTTAACACAAATTTGCGTCTGACTCTGAAGCCCTGCAGAGTGTGTTCGTTGGCTGTGTGCATGCGCGTGTGTCTTCCCACCCCCTCGCTTGAAGTGATCCCTGCTCTTGTGAGATGTTTTTGTCCTATGTGAAGCTTCGCTGCTGAATGGGCTGTGGTCGGGCGAGGTGAGTTCAGTTGACCTCTGGGTCACACGGAGACAATGGCGGCCGGGCCTCTATAGGAAGAACAAAACAGAGACCCCCAGGCTCATGGCCCCTGTCGTGGGAGGGGCTTGGATATGGTAGGCCATTTTAGAGAAAAGGGGCAGAAGTGCTGCTGCATCAGAGGCGATGTTTTGGATCTCAGGTACAGGCTTTAATATCAAAAGTACTACCAGCATGTTGTTTTAAGTTGCACGTTTTACCTAGGAAGTCTTTTCTTTCCTCAGTTTTACAGTGCAGGAATAACAATATGATTTTTTTATAGTTCATATGTATGACGGCTTTTCCTTTATCTTTATCCCAAACAAGATAAACTATGACATCAACAGTGTCCTAAAATGCTTTTGCAACTGATACCTTCTCGGATAAATCTGTAACAATGATTTGTGCAGAGAGCATAGAGCATGAACGGGGGGGGGGGTCTAATAAGGAGAGGCATAAGCTTTTATCTGACCCCATGGGACAATGTGAAGTCTACAACCTCCCTGTGTCCACCCACCCCCAACCTCACTTCCATATGCAGAGGAACTAGCTCCACCACTGGCTTTGTGTGGGGGGTTGGGGGTCATGACTGAGCGCTCCCACTCCCACAGTGTGCCCTGAGAAGTGGAGAAGCACAGATATTCCGGTTTTAGGGTACAAAGTTTCTCTAGTTGAGGGCCAGTCGGAAGAGTGTCAACTAAAGCTCAGATCACACACACAGCAGCAGTAAAAGAGGGCAAAAAAAAAAATCTTGCGTCTCACCGCGTTTACAGAAACATCAGTGTGCATCACATAGGGGCTTTGGAGTAAACAAGTGGAAATGTTAGACCTATTGACTGGCTGCTTTGCATGAGGTCTTTCACCTATTCTCTGAATCTCAGTGGGTTGCCTAGAGATTACTTCTTTTTTTTAAAACACAACTCCAGTGATAGGGAAGTTGAGGTTAGTGTTTGTTCTTACAGTTGGAAAACCATGGTGTTATTACAGTACAGTATCTAGTTTGCTAGTTCCCTCTGCTGGCCAGCTACTATACTGTATCACACTCACATGTTTGTGACAATTCACAGGGTTAGAAGTACTTCAGCGGATGATAAAAGGTAAACACTCTTACTGCATGTCACCAAACCTCCATTATACTCCTAACTACCCACTGGCTCAATTTAATGTGGCAAAGCTGGAAACGAATTTGGAAGGTTGAACAGACCATCTCTTGTTTCTTTGCTATTTTGCTCGAATGCAAATGTATTGGGTGTTTTTGAAAAACACTTCTTTTATCCTTTATTTAACTGTATTTACATATCTGTGTTGTGAACAAAAAGATCATTGGAAGGATTCTTTTTTATTTGTTCTTAAAGCTACAGCGGAAGCTCATACTAGTAGCTTTCAGTGTTGGAAGAAGTACTCAAAATCTATCTATCGAACGTTTTTTTTTTTTTAAACCTACAAAACTTAATTTTAAAGGTAAAGTAAGAGTAGTTACTCTCCACCAGTGGTGGCTTTATGAAATTGCTTACTGAAAATGGTGCAGAAATAAAGGTGAGCTAGGTATGCCGTTTCAACCATAAAATGTATTAAACTCAAGTTAAAAGAAAGTGACCAAAATCATGTCAACTGGAAAAACGATCAAACCATCATAAAAATATTTCAAAACACAAAACACTGAAGTTTGGGAGCTTGTAGTCTAAACAGTCCACAAAACTTTCACCGTGCACTAATCATTGTGATCTCACTAAATGCAGAAAATTAAATTTGGCAGAGTGCAGCATCTGAAGCACGTGTTGGAAGCTCACATTGATCTAAGCTGCGTATCTCACTCTATGAATGATTGAATCTACTGACATTTTACTTTTAACTAGATGCAGAAAAATTGTGTGGAGTGTTGAGTTTGGGCCCTACAGCCTGTCCAAGAGCCCCGCATTTGTTGCAGTACTCGACAGCTCTTCTGTTGTGGTTTTTTTTTTTTTGGCTTATGCCTTTGCTCATAAAGTCTCCACAACATCCAGACGTTTTATTTTAAACCTGGGAAGAAAGCAACTCCAGGGCATGAGCACAATTGTTTATTTCAGAGAGGAACTCAAATCACAAAACACAGTCATGATCCTTAACATTTTCTTAATCCTAAACAAGTTTTAATTACTATGATTTTTCACACGGCACAAAACAAATATCCATAGTTTTATACCATTTGAGCTACTGGAGCATTTTGCCTCGAACTATTCTGAAGGGAAAATGCTAAAATATTACTAACGGACTAATGTTAAAAAAATGACTTTACTACCTTAAAACAATTATTTAAATTAGATCTAAAAACTTCTTCATTTGTTTCACTTATCGTGTCCTTATTTATTATCAGATTTATATTTTGGTTACAAATGCTGTTTTCAGTCAGTTGTTGCAGCTTGTTTTTGTAAAACTTTATTAACAGTTTCTTCTTTTTTTAAGTGTTACTGAAAAACTAACAGTTAAATTCCAACCCCACACTCATCGTTGGATCCCTAAAAATCATTTAAGAATAAAATGAACTTTTTCAAAAGCTAAATTTACAGAATCAACTGTAATCTGACATCACTGTTAACCTATTATGATTCAATTACCTGAATAAAGTTTCATTGAACATTTAAGCCCTTTCAAAGACTTATGAGAAGATAATATTTAATTATCTCTGGACAAAAGATACTTTTGGTAGACCTTTAGTCTACTGTTCACAGCCCACTGATTCTGGGTTTATGATAGGTGCTTCATGAGTAAACTATTTTGTTATATTATTATTATTATTTCTGCAGTTTTATACATATATATATATATTTGGTTATATTAGTTTTTATCTTGCACACAGTTCTTCATTTATTCTTGAGCAAACTCAAAGCACACAAATGAGTAAAAAGTTGGCCTTTATTAGTTTACAAAACTCTGTAAAACTTGTTTTATTTCGGTATTAGGGTATTAAAAAAACATCATTTTTCTCTTTTGTCTCTCCGTATGGAGGCCGACAAAAATGAAACACGACAATATATATGTGAGCTACAGGTCGATACATTATTTTACATCATTTTTATACGTGATTTTAAAGTGTTGTTGAGCAGCAACAGGTTAATTTGTTTTTGTGGTTAAACGAGCATACGAATGTGGACACTATAGAGAGTAGTTATTTAATTATTTTTGATTTACATAAAAACGGGCTCACTGGTTACTTATGGTTATTTGCCTTTTCGGGACACTGCAAAACCTACACGGCCATAAAACCGTATGACTAAGCAGGCTGGTCTCCGGCACGCATGCATGTAATTTTTTTTTTTTTTTTTTTTTTTTTTTTTTTATTAAAAGAAAACAGCAGTGGTCCGTGTGTCTCCCTCTCCTTCCTTGGGAGAGGGTGGTTGGAGCTGTGTGTCGGAAGTACCGTAGTTTATCTATGCTAATGTGGAGAGTTGGGGGTTGTAGCTAGATATTTACGTTCAGTGGGAGCCGCCCTTCATTCACCCACATGGTTACCAACTGGTCGCCTTCGCGCCACTTTCCTAACCCCGCAATCATTTTTAACCAGCGTTCCTGGGCAGTAAATTCACCCACGATCGGCTCGGATTTCACTTTGTGTCTCGTTTTTGTCCGTCGGTAGAAAAGTTTTCGGGATAGTTACGTATTTATTCTCCTCTTTTTGTCGGCGAGAGACAGCACGGCAGCCCAAGCAAGTGAGCGAAGATGGTGGATTTCGGCTGGTGAGTGTCTGCCGAGCGCATGTTTATCGGCAAGGAAGTCGGGTTTCGGGTTATTTTTTAATCTCTGTTTTGGTGAATGAAATCCACAGCCGCGTGTTTTACGCTTGTTTTTACGCCTCTCGATATCACGCTATTGGGGGATATCCAAACAGTAAGACATAAATGAGCTGTTGGCGATGAAAACAGTGTAACGTGAGGCGCATGGCAGCCCCCTCAGCTCCACCATTGAGGGAATGAGGGAGATTTGAAAAGCTTGTCCGGAGCTTTCTCCGCTGCGCTTTAGTGACTTGTTTAAAAAAAATACGGCTTCTTTGCAACACCCCCCGACTTTAAATCACCACTCTAGTGCGATATTTGAAAAGTAAGTTAGTAAATCGGGTTATTTCTCCGCTCAGACTCGAGTGCAGTGGTGTGTGAGTTAAAGTGCCCCCCAGAACAAAGCAGCAGCACATGGGGCAGTGTTAGGCCGCGCGTTTTAGCTTAGCTAGCCTAGCCTAGCCGCATAAACTTGACATAGTGGTTTTTGCGGGGCAAGCAAAAACACAATATTATAAATGCGGATAATTCAGTGAGATTAAGCTAATAGTAGGTAAATGCGGCCAATCCAGCGGGACAGATGCACCGTCGGTGTATTTTCAAACGTTTGCTCGTTTGTTGTTGGCTAGCGGCTAATCAGTGTCGTCAAACTCAACTCCAGTTTCATTAGCCGGTGAACCAGACACAAAAATGAGCCAGCTGTTTCACTGATAACACCCTGGCTGCACCTGCGCCCCCTCCCTCGGTAGTTAGGGTAATCTGGAATAACGTTAACAAGGTTTGCCATGTTTTCACCAGGGCTAACACCAGCTCAAGCAGCGCAGCGCACGGCTGCTGTGTGCTGCTAGCCTCTGCTCCTGCGTGGACGGTAGCCTTGTTTTCTAGAAGCCCCTAAACCGCAGGCCACGGCGTTTCCCTTTTAAATGGACAAAACGCAGGCAGAAATTTCAGTGTGCAACTCTACGTTTGCGTTTAGCGTGGTCGGTTTAACGTCATTTATGCTAAGGTTGGCGCACTTCGAGGCGCCATGTTAAAGACGGTGGGGGAGGGGTGAACAACACCGTGCCCCGCGCAGGCGCTCCCGTGTCGCAGGGACGCGGGCCGCAGGCTGCGCTGCTCATTCATGTTTTCGCTGACCTCGTGCTGCTATAATAATTCACAACATCTTGTACCACAGCAACAATGTGGTGCAGTTATCGATTAAGCAGTGCACAGTTCTGATGGGGGGGGGAATGCAGATTCCACGTTTTTAGATAACAATTAATTGGTTGCATGTGCGCACACATCACCTGCGCATGTAACTTGTTGCAGTGCCAAAAAGTCATATTTATTGTCTTTAACAAGCTGTCCCGTGTGTCGCTTCTGTATTTTCAGATCCACTTCGATGTGCAGGACCTCAAACATGGAGCAGTGTGTGACCATCTATCCCGTGGTGCTGGAGGGCAGTGATGCTGTAATCAGTCTGTGTATTGTCAAAGTGCTTACAGTGCAGGTAGTACTATGTAATACCTACTGCAGTGGAGGCACTTACAGCAATACCCTGACACTGATGTGCAAATTCTTTGCTGTTACATGTCATTTGAAGTACTGTCTTTGTGCTAAGGTGCATCTAGTGCAGATAGTGAAATAGACTAGCACCTACTGCCCTAAGTGCTCCTTCTGGCATAAGGGGCTGTGATATGCGCCACCAGACCATTTTTAATTCCTAATTTGGCTCAAATATCTCGCAGTTCTCTGCTAGTTTTGCATAGTTGCACTACAAGAATAGATGAGTTGTGCAAATCTATGCAAAACTGATGGTGGCCTGCTTGCTCTCCACCTGTTTAGATGCTTGGTTTTGGGGGTGTCACATCAAACGCAATCTGATTGCGTATTGCTGTAAAAAAAATAAAAAAATAAAAAAAAAACCCAGGACATTTGCCAGTGATCATCCACTGATCTCAGTTTCAGCAGTACTAAAGTGCTTATAGTGCAGGTAGTGTTTTCTCCTATCTACTGCAATGTAAGCACTTGAAGTACTTCTAACTAACTGCATCTTTCTGAAGATCGGATGTCTGTAGTCTTCCAAGACTCGCCTGTTAATCATCGCTCGGTCAGTTTTGCTGGTTTGCATTCAGCTTTAACTGATATTCGCTGTGCAAATCCATGCAAAACTGACTAGGCTGATGGAACTATGCTCTTTATCAAGATTGATTTTTCGCTGCATGGTGGGTATTTGCACATTCTTGGATGTGTGAAGATATCCCTTCCTGTGCAGGTGGGGATTAGTAGCAATGCTGTGTACTTGGAGGTATTGCACTTGTCCCGGCCTGTGTGGGAATGAGGAGATGGTGCTGATCAGGACACCGACTTGAATATTGATAAGAAAACTGCTGTGCTGAATTACATGTCCTATAATGTTTTATTGAGTTTGTATAAAATGTATGTGTTTTGAATTGGTTAATTGTAATGTTGCTTGTAATATATTAAATTTATTAAACCTTTTTTTCTCCCCCTGATTGCATTATGTAAACCTTAAAGTTAATGAGCTTAGAGTTCCAGTTGTTTAAATAAATTGTATATGTTTAACATGGTTTGGTCAACAACTCTCTTTAGAGGCAATAACTTAGTTATGCAGTTTGATTAAACAATATACCAATATATTACTAAATGGTGTCACGTTCAGGACTACATTAAATTAAATGAATCATCTTGCCCAACTTGGTTTACCTGCTGCATGTCCTAATCGCAGCAGTGGTGCCGTCTGCATTGATAGACATTTTAGATCACATCCCCGAGTGACAGTTTAATCACAGGAGTCCACATTCAAGAACATATTAATACTTGCTTGCCAAACATAACATGAAATGAGCTTAAGGCACTTTTACAGCACTTGAAATCTGTAGTTTGGTTGATGCAGTTTTTTTTTTTTTTCTGGTTAGAAAGTGTGGACCATACATGTTAAATAAGATTTATTAAGTTCAACCAAATTCTTACAAGTTTACTTAAATCTTGATGCAAAAACCATCTTGAAGTTGGTACGGACAGAACAGAAATGCGTTGTACATTATTTAAGACCAGCACATGAAAACAACCACGTTCCTAACTTTTTACTTTATAATTTGTTGAAAAATTAAATGCTACATCGATGTGGCCTCTTGTTTTTCAATTGACATACTAAGGATGGCAGCAGTTAAAAAAATAATGTAATTCAATAATTTAACTGCAGATTAAAAAGAAATAAAAATGAAAAAGTACTCAAGTTTTCAACTTGAGTACTATTAAGGTAGCCTGGTGACACTTAAAGATACTTTGGCTGAGTTGTGCATAAAAGACATTTAAAATTCCCAAATTGCTCATGTCTTTGTTTTATCTGCCCGGGAGTAATTCTCCTAAGACCCACGGTACAAACTCTTCAGATGATTTTAACATCTCCCTTCTTTGACGAATTATTTAGCCTACATGGTAAGCAACAGTCACTACCAAAAAAAAATCAATCAGTCTTAAACGGAGGTTGAAGGCCGTCCGCTAGATGGCGCTGTCTGGCTGCCGCTCAGCCTCAGACGAAAGCCGCGGATCTGCAGGTAACGTTACGGTACCGCCTCTGCTGTCGGTCCAACCAACTTGGACAACATGCCGCGTTCAGGCAAGTCGCACCGCCGCAGCAACTTTTACCTCCGTGTCCGGACCTAAGTGATCGTCTGAGGCGTTTCCTCGACAGATGCACCAACGCCACACATGGTCGACGCCGACTCCTGAAACCTGAAATGTGGACGGGACTCACCTGAGACCTGGACTACCGTAGGTTTAGAAGAAAGTCACCTCCGAAACGGGCTTCTTATTTGGGAGTACTGCCCGTCGTTCGGTTAAAATGGGCGCACTGTGGACGAGCTGCATTTTCCTCCTGGCATGTTGCTGTGGATCAGGGTCTGGAAACTCCAGCAGATGCGACGAAGTGCGCAAAGTTTTCCTACTCAGGGAAATTGGACCAAATCAGTTATTGCCTTTAAGTCCCAGATCAGGTAAATAAACCAGCCAGTAACACGAATCGTTATATCACTTTTCCTCTTCTTGTTCTTTTTTTTCTTTTCTTTAAAAAAAGAAAAACTTCTACATTTATATCAACACGTCCATCACTGACTGAAAGAAACGCGCATGGGAGGTTATTCGACACAATATTACCTTTCTATGGAGCTCATCAACTCCACTGTAGCGGTTAACCTCTCATTTTCTGTTTCCTTAAGTACTCGTTGTAGTTACAAAACGCACCTTTTTTAAAACACATTTTAGAGGCGTGTGTGCAGTTGTGGTAATAATATAAACAGTAGAACGGGGGAGCGTTGAGCTGTTTAAATTGCATCTTTTTTGTGTTATTTTAAGATCAAGATATTTAGATGAGATTCTGTATGTGTCCTAAATTTATATATTACTCAGAAGTCCATTTTCCCCTTTAGAGTCATATCTCATCTTTTGGACATCCACTCTAGTTTAAGTTCAGCCATATGTCAGGTTCGCGATACGTGTTGAAATGCCTAAGATATTCTACACTTCAGCCCATTTTCAGGCAACAGGAATATGTCTGGAGATAGATTTCCTATTGTTGTGTTAACTATACGGTCAACTCAAGTAATATCGCTTAGTGTCGCCGTATTACCAGCAGCGCACGGGCTGATAAAATATGTGCTGTTTCAGTCCCGTGAGACGAGGAAATAAAGCTGCTGAAAGTACTTGTTGGTCGTGATGAAAAAGAACCCCGAGCTCCTGCTCCTTTGGCTTTCGAAAGCAGATAAGTGGCTTGCTGGGATAAACAGGAATTATTTTGTATAAAGTTAGGTAAACTAGGCTTCACTTAACTTTCTGAACACCACCCATAATGTGATTCGACAGGATAGTTCTGTGCAAGATTTGGGTTTTTTTTTTTTTTTTTTTTGGAGGGGGGTATTATGGGTGTGGATATTTCACATGGGCTGCAATTAAATGGACAGCTTGCTGCTGCTACTACTACATGCTCTCTGAGCTCTTCTGGGAAAAGTAAATCTTAATGGCGTTGACTACCATCCCGCCACAAACTGCTCTCTATAAGCTTCATCACTCCTTTCCTCTGCTGCTGTGAGGAAACACATTCAAGTGACAGAAAGCCCTCAAATGCCTAACCTCTATGCCTAAACCTCTAAATAACCCCTATAATGCCATCACCACTTCTGCCCCTTAAGTGAGCCTATGCGGATTTAAACCTCTTTGTTGTTTCTTTGCAGAATTGCAGGTTGAAAAGGACTTTCTCTGAGATAAATTGTGTGCAGTGGTGGCCTCATGCAGTTTGAGCAATGATAAGCTCCCGATTTTGTGACTACTGACCCCGTAAAAACACTTGCTACCGTTTAAAGCTGCACCTCCTCTGACCTTACTGGCAGCAGCAAACGTGTTTTCCAAGTCCAAATTCATCTTGACACTGGAAAGATGAAAATTGTTTCCTTGATGGATGCAGATTAATGTGCCGAAATACATCAGATAGTGTAATGGGAGAAGGTAGGAGGTAGAGTTGATTCCTGAGCATGATTTTTAGAAGTTATCTATAATTGAGTTTGGGCTTTTGAAAAATAACCTTCAGAAATTCCAGGAATCCGAGGGAGAGCTGTTTCCATGTTTGACGCTGCCTGCCGGATAAGAAGTGCCAAACAGCCTTCAGTTTAGGTCAAAACACAGCAAGTCAGAAGTCTATCACCTCAGCCAAAGAAAAGCCGTTGTCTGGTGTGTTGGAAAAGGACATAGTTCTGGGAGGCATTTAGGTTAGAAAAGCAAGGCCTGGGGTGCTTTCATGTCGTCTTATCTGGAAGAGTTTGAATTCCTCCACGTGTGCCATCGCCTGCTCTGCTCCCTCCTCACTCTTGAACCTCACAGGGAGCTGATAGCGTCTCTGGCAACAGCTCTGCACGCTTTGCCTAGGCATGTCGGAGAGCCTTTTGCTGAGTTTTAGGTCACTTTTGAGATGTTTTGATTGCCCCGTATGGGTGCAGATTGCCTACATTTGTTCGCAGTGGAAAATCTGAGACATCACTTGGTGAGGTGATAACACTTTGACTCACATCTTCCCTCAGGATCTAGGTTTTGTGGTTTTCTTGCTCCACTAAAGCATTTTTTTTTTTTTTTACTGGTGCACTGTTAGAAAAACCCAAGTATTGTATGGCTTTTTACCTGATGTTTTAGGGTTGTCTACCACTGTAATGGCTTTTAAATAACTTTTATTACCAGAATCAACTTCTGATTTTTCACACAGAGGAGGTCTTGATCACCCAATACTAACTTAAGCGTTTGCCAAATGTTGGTTGGGCCGACATTTAGGGTCCAGACTGAAATATCTCAACATGGATTTTCATGAAATTATGTACAGACATTCATGGTTCCAAGAGGATGAAGCCTTCTGATTTTAGTGCCACCAACAGGCTGACAGTTTGAAATTCATTTTGGTTCAGACCCCCATGTTCCTCACAGGATGAAATGTAATAACTTTACACCTTGTGGTATCAACGAGTTTAAGGATTTAAATTTGTCCGATACATTAGTTTATTACAAATTACCTACAGAGCTAATGATCTTCTTATCAGCCTCGGCTGTATAGTGTAGACTAATTAGCAAAAGCTAGCGAGCTAACACTGTAAACTAAGAGGTAGAAACTTTAAGGTGTCAAATCCACCTGACTTACTTGTGTTTGAAATGTGTAAAGCAAGTGGAGCCCCCTGAAGAGAGCGTGCCCCAGTTGAAGCATCTAATGTATTAGCATTACATTTCAATAACAGAGGTAAATATTAGTTTCGCTGAAAAGTAAATACCTGGTGATGTTTGAAAAGCCCAGAAGGTATTTCCAAAATCCAAAAGACTTTTCGTCTCGATAACAATGCTCTGTTTGCTGCACAATAAAAATATTTGTAACACATTTCACAAATTTCCTATTCAAATCCATTTAGAGCTGCAACAATTAATGGCTTAGTCAGTCTAAAAAAAATAATTTTCCGCAACTATTCTGATGATCATGTAAGCCATTTTTCAAGCAACAGTGCCAAACATTTCATAGTTCCAGGTTTTCGAATCTGAGGTTTTGCTGCTTTTCTTTGTCTCATATATAGTAAATTGAATATTTTAGGGTTCTGGGCTGTTGGTAAGACAAAACAAGATGTTGTATGACATCATCTTGTGCTCTAGGGTATTGTGATGGACATTTTTCTCAGTTTTTTTAATGTTTTATTGTGTTCAGCCCTAAATCCATCTCCTTATCCAAACAGAAATGCTAGCCATAAACTACATATGTCTTTGCTTAATTTATATAAGATGAACCAAACGTGTGTTATCAGTTATATTGGATTGTGTTGATGGGATTTTATATTATTTTGTATTTTCGAACAATACCATGTGTAAAATGATATATGTCATCTCCCACTAACTGGATTAGGAACTATGGTTGTAACTTGAGAAATGGGTTGGAGTGAAAACAATATTTTTTTCACCCAGATGGTTGGAAGAATCTTTGAGGATGCTGTAAATTCAGAACAGAGCTAAGTGTTACTAAACATCCTTCTTGGTTTTTCAAACATTGCTGGGTATTTATTCATCAGAGAAACAGATGGTTATCTCTGTGACTTGAATGTCACAGTAATACATGAAAGGCACAAACTGGGACTATCAAATCCTACACAGAAATGACAAACGGTGGAAACAGAGCCTTTCTTACTGTAAGGGGAACACTGAGCCACCCTGCTTCTTAGTTTTGTGACATATTAATCCTAGCCTCTGTCCATAATATTTTAAGATCATGACATTTATTTCCAAATCATTTATGCCCAATGACTTTTAGGTTCAGACCTACAGGTGTGCATGTCCAAGAACTTGACCTGCTGCACCAAAAAGATGGAGGAAAAGTACCAGGTGGCCGCCCGGAGAGACATCCAGAACCTTCTCCAGATGTCCAGCACCAGCCTTAAGTTTCTCATCTCGCGCAACGTGGCTACTTTTCAAGGTAAGAGTTAACTGGTCTGTGTGTTTATCTATCACTGTCATAAGGCTTAAACTTCATAAACACCTGCTGAGATGAGCGCACTAATGTTTATGTGGATAATTGTATCCGTGTAGATGTTTGTTTGTAGTTCCGAGGGTACGTTGAGGAGTTAGGGTTTGTGTGGGTGCTGTAAAAACAGTGTGTGTGTGTGTGTGTGTGTGTGTGTGTGTGTGTGTGTGTGCGTGTGTGTGTGTGAGGCTTCTCTTCAAAGCAAACAGAGCAGGATCTGTCCTTCCAGATCTACCGTGACAGTCTGATCATGAGATTAGACAGGTTGGCCGTTCCTGCGGGAGACTCAGGAGGCCATCTGTATTGGTAAATGTCTGTCAGGAATATGTACTGGGCCTTTTTACTAATAGCCGCCCTTCCTGTGCAAGGTGCCCCTCTACATGGTATCCTGATGCTAAAATAAAACCTTCATATTTAGAGTACTGGAAAACAGTACCCATCTTTGCATTTTTCTTTCAACCTCTTTTTTCTCTCAATGTTTTCCATTCCTCTCCATTATTTCACTCAGCAATGACTGACACTTGACTAGCAGGCAACAACATGCCTCTGTCTGTGTGCTGTCCCTGCCCAGTGTGGGATGTTTCTCCCACTTGAGCTGATAGCTGTGACGGCTTATGTCTTGAATGTACAGTCTCAGACATATCATTAAGCCAATTCACTTTAACGATGTCTCTCAGTTTAAAGACGTGCTGTTATCCTCCTCCTAAACTCAAATGATTTATAGGAGAGTCTCCCAAGATCACAGTGTTTTAGTTGCGGTTTGCAGGGGCAATGCCCTCTTTTTGCCACCAGATGTTTGATGTGTGCACTCAGGTTTTGAAGTTGAACTGAATTACTTGGCATCTGTGCTGACTTTTATGAAGAATGGCACCTCTAAAATACTGTTAAGATAAACCAAAGTTGCAAACATTACTGGCCTTATGAAAGTTGTTGGAGTGAAGGGATTTTTTTTTAAAAGGATAAGGCTGGGGTTGCCATATTTGTCTTCTTATGAAATACCATGAAAAAGAATAAAGTCAACAAAACATAACTTAATCTCTCAATACTTTCCGACTTTCCTACCCTGTCTTTGGCACTCATCCCCAAGCCCATTAGTATATACCCTAGTGAGTATTTAGTGAGGGATCTACTCAAAATAAACTAGAGTGCCCACATTCATTGTAATGAAGGAACATGTAACCCAGAGCAACAATGTTGCTCAGTGACGTGTTTTGTAGTAGTTTATGGCGACAGTGGACCCCTATGGCTCAGGCCGATCGCAGCACTTTTACTACACAGACAGCACTTGCTTGTAGGATCAAGTCACTGTTGGTTTTCCATGGGTTTTTTTGACAATAGGAAAAATAAAGAATGTCATCAGCATTATCCTTTTAAAGCAAGACTGTGTAAATTTTGCTGAGCTGCAGCAACAGTGGCCTCTGCAGCCACAAGTGGTATTTACAGGAAGCTGGCAGTGCATTAAGTTCTGTCGGGCTCTGAGTGCGAGCGGTTAAGGGTACTAGCAGCGTACCACGAGAAGCTAACAGCTCATGTACAGAAAACAAAGCTTATCAATTGCTCAGGCAGCAAATACACAATCATCATCTCAGTACAAACCAGCAATCATGCTGTCCACTCAAGTCAGCATTCGGCTCATCTGATTGACTGAAGAAAATCTGAACCCACGGCAGCTGTGTGCTAAAAATGTAGATGCTAGGAGCCAGTGTCTTCGCCTCTGCCATGATGTCAGTACTGAGAATACCGAGCTAGCTTCCCCTTATAGCTAGCTGAAGACCCATAGTTGGTGGTGTGTGAAGTAGTGCCGTAAAGCCTTTACGCGCTTCTCGCTGGAGATCGTACCCGCTCAACCCAAGTTACATTGTACAAGAATGGGCGTCGGGGCGCAGAGTATACCAAGTCAGTGTACCGTCGTAATGATTTTGAAGCTGTTATTTTAAGGTAAAATAGTTACATACATTTCTGAAGGTGCATTTTTCTTTCTGCCCCTTAAAGTTCTCCTAACCGTCTAGAGACTGAGGGTTTTGTTCACACAGGGTAGAAGTCAAATAAGGCTGCAGGAGCTGGTAACTGTTTGAAAATACTCAAAAAATGAGCAGCACTCACATGGTTTCATCTGTGGAATGGCAGCCAGTGTGCGCTCCTGCCAAACCAAACAGAGTTCCCTGTCAACATCGGCTTTCATCAGTTAACGAACAATGGCGGCTGCTTCCAACATCAATACCGCATAGTACAATCAATTAAGCAGTTAAAGTCGCAGCAGTATAACTGCTCTGAATATTACATTATTTAAGTCATTATGTATTGTTTTTCAGATATTTTAGTGATTTAGTTAATTGTAGACCAAACTAGGGCTGCAACCAACAATTATTTTCATCATTTATTAATTTATTTTATTCTTGATATAATTGACTGGTCTCCAAAATGTCAGAAAATACTTGAAAATCTACTTCACTGACTGTGTTGGTGCATTGCTACGTTACCGCCACCAACCGTTGATATGCTCCCTGTTTGTGTGCATGATACAAACAAAACATGGATCCACTCATAGAAACATTGCTCCGTTATACTACCAGCAGACAAGACTTCACAGGATACCTCTATTTATTATTCTGACACAGTTGGTTAAAAAGTGATTTATCATAACCTCAACCACATTACACATTAAAAAATGTTTACTACAATCTCAACTATTCTTCTTCACCTGTTTAATATTGTTTGTCTTGCTTTTGAAGTAAATCTGAGCTGATGAAAGCTGATACTTGTTCAAATGTTGATACAGACTTTTTGACTGGCAGCCTAAAATAACTGTGTACGCACGCACACACGCAGACACACACACACACACACACACACACACACACACACACACACACACACACACACACACATAGCCACCCACGTGGCATTGTTCTAGTTGGCCGTAGAGGTTTTAGGAGCCTTTGTCACCATATGTATGGAAAGCACGGAGGGACAGAAATGTCTGGCAGGTTCTTAGATCAGAGTGGAGAAAAAGAACTGTTTTACTGTTCATGTGCAGACATAAAAGAAACACAAGTCAAGCATTTAATCCGTCTTTCTCACTCGAGGGAGTGTTCAATTATGCTGAATTAATATGAGGGAATTGTTTTTTATTCATCTTGTTAGACTGTGGGTTTTGTTTTGGGTGTTTTGACATTATAATAGAAGTGAAAAATAGCCAACAACTTTACAGATCATCTTGAAATTGAAATAAAATTTTACATTGACAGGCTGGCCTCGGTACTTATTATTAGTATAGAATTACCGTTCTGCTTCACCATAAACACTTTAGTGGCGCACATGAGGAAAATTGACAGGGAAGATTTGCCTTTTAAGAGGTGGGTGGGTTGTAAGTATGCGGAAAAACAAGTTCCATAGATTTAGTCTTCAAATGATTGGCAGTCTGCACTGTAATTTGAGAGATAACAGGGAACTAGCAGAGTGTATAATGCATTACAAGCACAGACGGGAAGAGGGATGAGTTAAACGGGGGCGGGCTAATGTGGTCATTTGTTTCGTGCAAAGCCTTCAATTAGGCATCTTTATATGATGCAGCTGAAGGGAGAGGGGAATGAAGAAATTAGAGGAATGTAGATGGATAGCTGTGAAACGCTCAGGAGACAGGAGAATTAAAATGCTCCCATAAAATGCAATTTAATGCAATTTGAAATGCTTTTTTTCCTGGGGGACTTGATGTTCATGTTTTTGTGCTTGTAATGGGCCAGAGTTTAAAGAAATAAAAAAAATAAAAATCTTCAAGGGCATCCCTTATGTGGAAAAAGCACTCAATACCTTCAGCATATTGAATAACTCAAAGAAGGGAAAATAAGCGCTTGAGCTGTTAATTATGAGTAGAGCTTCAAAGCACAGCTCATCCCACAACAATGGTTCATTACATTTGTCTCTGTTCTTCAGAGAAATATGTCAATATCTTGTCCTTAAATGAACCTGACCGCTGCCTTTTAAGTCATCGCACAGCCAAAAGATAGTTGGGCAACTGGGGGGTGGAAAGAATAAAGACTAAATTGATGGCATACTGTCAAGCAGACGCCCTTTGAGCTTTCTGGCACATTGCTTTCCTCCCCTCTTGCTTCTGGTCTGTCAGTAAGTCTCTCAGGACCGCATGTTTTCATTCACCGGTTGTGAGGTTCCTGCACGTCAACCACACAATGCACAAATATGCAGCCCGCTGAGCGGGGCTTCAGGGGAGATCTTTTTCATCCTGCGCAGGTTTGTGTTACATCCATGGCAACAAACCTGTGCAATCCCAGCATCCTGTGGTACAGAACCCACTCTGAATCAGCTGTTGAGATGCCTGAGAGAGTGTCTGAGGAGGGCTGCTCAAATCATAGCTAAATGGTCTGAGATCACCAGATCAGAGGAATGCCTTCCTCTGGGACAAGCTTTCATTCGAGGAACTATTTGAAGAGCCGTGTATTGCCTTGTGCTGACTGCAGAACTGAGGGGTACTCCAGCTTCTGTAAATAATATAATCAGTGTTGCTCCCTATGTGATGTGAGGAGGGAAGGATTTTGTTATAACTTGGTCTCTGCTGGTGTGGCAGTGAGTCATGGTCCAACTGTACCTGAGTTCAGCAACAACTTTGAGCACATAGCCTACATTTCTACACACACTGAGTGGGAATAAAGCATTCTTTATTTTACACTTGTCATGTATAGTTACATCACATATACATGATCATTATAATCATAAAAATATAAGCTATAAACTAGTAGTTCTGAACTTTTTGCCTTGGGACGCCTCAAAAGAATAATTCATGATTTTGAGAAATAGGCTCTATTTCTGTTTGTTTACGGATTAAACACCTTAGACACATTAGGTTAATTTCTGAGCTTTAGACGTGTTGGTCGGCAGATATTTTAAAACTTTGGACAGAGCCAGTCTACCTGTTTCCCCATTTCCAGTCCTTATGCTAAGCTAAGCTAAATGTTTTTTTTTTTAAATATGTCATAATTCATCTTAAAGCTTCCTCCAAAATTACATGACAACTTGATGAGCAAGTTGAAACCGGCTGTTATAAATTTAATGCCACTGTTGCTTGAATGTCTGTGGCATGAAGCTGTTATGACCATTAACACTCTGTGGCTTGTGGTTTTCATTCCAGTCAATGTGCCATTTTGGTTTCTAGCCTGGGAAGAAAAGAAAGCTCTAGTCAGCATGAGACACAGGAATCCAGCAGAAACAGCCAGTCAGCCTTTGCTTTTTTTATTTGCATTGCTTCAAACTGTGAGCTTCTGCTTTGTCAGGAGCACAAGTGATGCTAATGAACGTAAGATCAAACAGTGGACTGAGTGCTGGTAGCGCTGAAGTGGATACCAGCTGTTGTGGTCAGGATTTTCTATTTTCACCCATAAATGCTAATTGTGTTTCTGTTTACCAGCTTTTAAAGGATCGACTGCAAATCTTTTACTCTTAAATTGAAAAACATAGTTGAATGGCACTGGCCCCACAGCTTGACTTGAGAGGAGACCACAATCAGCGTTCAAATTAGTAAAACACTCTCTGTGCCAAGGAGGTCTAAGTAAGGGGGGTGGGGGTTGGGCTGTATTGATTGCTGCTGATTAGACTGATGATGTTTTAATGTTCGTTTTTCTTTTGTTTTTGTTTTTTTTGTTGTTTTTGTAGCAGAGTTTCTTTTTCAGTGCATAAATTCTGGTTAAGTCCAGTAAAGTCAGCAGTCAGTTGGCTAACGCCCATACCATATAACCACAACATCCTGGGTTTGAATCCGATGAAAGATTATTTTTAATTAGATTGAAAAAAAGTAAAAAAAAAAAGAAATGATGATAATAGACAGCGAGTTAAAGTAAACTTGAACTTTGACTTCCAAATATGCTGACCTCTGAAGCACATCCAGTGGCATTAAGACACTGGGATAAGTTGTAGTTTTATCGGTGACAAATTTGACTGCAAAGAAGAAATGAGAATTAAATTTTGTGAAACTCAAGAATATATAACTGTACAAAGTGATCATGCCAGAGCTTATTGGTCACAAGCTTATATCTGAAAGGATGTGGATACCAGGTTAGAGTGCTGTGGCATGTTTAATTTTCATGAGCTTAGAAAAACAGCATTTTTTCAGCTTTGTGATGGTACATTTTTCATCTAATCCAGTTTGCTTAAAAATGGTTTATTTAGCTCAAGAAGCAGGAGAATTTTATTAACCCATACACGAACACATAATCCCTCGGTTTTTACGGAAAAATTCAAAATCACCATATTTGGAGATAAACGGACAAAAACGTAATCTTTATTTACACATTCCACATTAAAATCTGAATGAGTCTTAGGTAGCTGCCTGTAGCTGAATATTAAAAAATGAATAAACTGTGACTTTCTGATGTAACATGCTTTGGCTTTCACTCTACTGTGCGCATGTTGTATGTTACTGAAACTGAACCCCTAGAGGCAAGGCTGGATTACCGACTGGGCAAAGCGGGCAACTGCCTCGGGGCCCCAGGCTCTTGGGGGATCCCAAGGCCCAATATTCATTAATTGCACATTTGTTAGCCCTAGGGCAGATCCTGCATTATCACTTGTTTTTGTCTACCCGAGAAAGAGATGCCTGTGCCAACATTTACATGGTTTATATTAATATATTATATGTATACATTTTTGTTCAACCAAGTTACCATAAACCCAGTGTCAACAGTTGCACACAACTATTTTTTAGTGGACTATTCTGGCCCTGACTAGAGGTCATGCTACTTTATACATATAGTGGTTTGAGATATGGTGACTGATGGACATTGCTAATTGTGAAAAACATAAAAACAATCAAAACACTACTTGTATTTACGGTGACAGTTAAAGCTGAAATCCATGATAGTTTCCGTTAAATCCGTATTTTATCAATTTGTATTGTCAAGTGGGTGAAACCAGTGCGTGAGACACTGAAAAAAAGTGCAATTATTGTGATTGGAGATGCTCTCTGCCGTCTACTGTTGAGAAGTTTAAGATCAAGTTTGTCAAGTTGCACCTGTCTGGTTTACAATGGCAATATCATCCAACTGCACCACTTAAGTAAATAAAATATTTGTATCCACCTCACATTTTGACATTTTCAATGTTTCTACTATTGACACATTAATAACTTGACCTAACAAATCTGGTATTTTTTTTTTTTAATTTAAAATGAAATGGTTCCTTTGTGTAATGTGTGTTGTGTGTGGATTCTAACACACAGTAGAAGATATTTTGGATTGTCTAATTTTAACTCATTTCCACTGCTGACTAGTTGCTTCAGGAGTCTGAAATTTGGCTAAACACATTTCTTCTGTATTTGCTTTAATATTTCAGTGTAATTACCAGGCTGCTCTTCAGGGGATGTTGTGCAACGAGTTGCTCTAAAAGCAGTGCTGCAGGAGCCACCACACTTACCCGAGTGCTCATTTGCAATCCACATTTCTCCGAGAATTTCAAGTTCAAAACAGTAATTTCCCACCAAGGACAGATATTGTGCTGTGACCAACCCTGAACACCACTGCATCACTGACTACAGTAACACACTGTTCCCTTCCAGTAAAGTTTCTATGTTGGTCACAACTTGGCTGCCTGCCTCAGTCAGGGAAAATGTCCTGCTTTTTATAGGACTCTGCATTTTAGGATCTTTTGTCTTGAAAATGAACATTCCTCATGTGACATTCCCGTCAAGAAACAGCAGGCTGTCTCACATATATGCTGCTTTTTGTTTTCTGATGTCAAAAATTGTCACTGGTTATGAAAACAACATCTGATTCTACTATATAAGAGGTGTGAGATAAAAGATACCAGTTTTACATGTTGTCTTGGAGTAGGCAGCATAACAATCATACAGTTTGCTAGTTGCTGTATAATAGCAGTTGTTGTCTTGCTCTCTGTAAAGAGGTTGGAGGTTATCCACAAAATTATATTCTTAGTGACATATTTGCAGATCTTTAAAGATTTTTTAGCCACGCCAGCAGCATGGCCGTAGGGATGGCAATCTCTGTGTGCCAGTCGGTCATTTGGTGAACCACTTTGGTCCAGACTGAAATATCTCAACAATGCTATGAGGGATTGCCTTGAAATTGAGTACAGGCATTCATGGAGCCCAGAGGATGAATCATAATGACTTTGGCGATCCCCTTGAATTTTCCTCTAGCGCCACCAGCAGGTCAAAGTTTTCACTTATCCTGTGAATATATCACCATCTACTGGATGGATTAGCAAAAAACGTTTGTACAGATATTTATGGCTCCTGGAATGATGAATGGTTTTCTTGATCCCCTGACTTGACCTCTAGTGCCACCATAAGGTTGACAGTTGTATCTCTGCAGTGTCTGGAAATGAAATTGGGACAGATGTTCAGGAGGAACTGATATTACTTTGGTGATCCCTTAACTTTTCATCTAGCACCATCTTCAGTTCAGTATTTCAATGTGTCCAATACTTTGGTTTATGACCAAATACCTACACAGGGGTGACTTTCCTATAAGCCTCAACTTTTAGTTTAGTGATAATTAGCAAATGGTAGCATGCTAACATGTTAAAGTAAAGTGACCGTGGTAAACATTACACCTGCTAAACATCAGCATGTCAGAATTTTTATGTGATCATGTTAGTATGCTGATAGTAGCACCCCTGCGCCTAAGTCTGAGCCTCACAGAGCTGCTAGCCGGGCTGTAGACCCCTAGTCTTGTTTTTCCACAAAGACTACTCTTAGATGTTTTTGTCCAGCATAAACATCTGTGAGAGGGAATGAAGAGTGTGAAGGCAGATTCCAATAGCAATCAACCATGCAGACCTTGCAAGATGAATGTGTGATGAATACTTGCATAAACTGAATATACTGACTGGTGGCTGGATTTGTTTAAAGATTTCTTAGGTTGATTCTCACAGCTGGCCTTCACATCCCCTCTAACCTGCTCTCTGCTCCTTTGTGTGGGACCTTTCATTTAGCAGACTCTTTGTCCACCGGGTCTACAGCCTTGCCGTCTTTGTTGTCACTCTTACAAGAGGAGTATGGGTGTGTGTGCGTGTGTGTACGTGTGCGTGCGCGCGTGTGTGTGTGTGTGTTTTTGCGCCAGCCAACGCAGGGGCCTCTCCTTGAGATTCTCACAGAATTTGGGCTTGGCTTTGTGATTCAAGCCTGGACAGTTGATCCAGGGGAGGACAGAGAGTGAAAAAGAATGCGAAGAAGAAGAATGAGCGACTGATGGAGAGAAAGTTGGGAGGATGCCAGATTCTATTGAAAGTCTTTGCACAGCGTTTGAAGTCAGAGGATAAGGGTTTAGGGGGAAGCAGGATTATTCAGAGTCAATACCCTTCAACAATCCAGGCGTTCGGTATGCTGCGAAGAAACAACGTAGTCAGACTGTTTTTCCCTCTGTTTCCTGTTGCAGCTCCTGTTTAAGACATGCTGGTTAGTGTGACATTTTTCTAATCATGTTATTGTTCTCAGTGCTTATAGGAAAGGTTTGACATTTTGGACAATTTGTTCATTTGTTTTCTGGCAGGAAGTTAGATGAAAAGATGGATACCACTCTTATATCTTTAGGTTAAGACATTAACCCCGGTTCTCTGAAACATGAGTGAGTTATCTCAATATGGGACACGCTCCCCACACTGTACCCAGGCAGCTATTTTACACTACACCAGTCCTGATTGGCAGACAAACGTGATGTCAACCCCTCTTGTGGGGTGAGGGAAGGGCAGGTGTCTTCGTTCATTTGGCTCCCTTAGAAATGAAAAGCAGTGAGCAGCTAGTTCTTAGTGGCAGCCCAGCCACTCAACTCAGATATCCAGGTAGTGGCACTAGGTAGCGTTCGGTGACCGAGTGGTTAGCTTGCTTTATGAACTGTGTTAGCTACACCTGCCGTCTGAGAGGTTGATTCTGGGAGCAAGAAGAGGTTATGGACTGAGGAGATAATGTTGCGTCAGGCTCTTATGGCAGGAGGAAGTCCCTCGTCTAGGGAGCAGACGTCATGTTCCTCTGCCAGTCAAGACAAACGTAGTGTTAAACAGCGTCTGGGTTGACAGCGCGGGGAGCGTGTCCCATAGTCAGACACAGAAATGAATGCTGAAAGAGAACTGCCAGTTAAATATGAAGCTGCGGCCAGCTGTTGGTTGACTTCGCCTATCATAAAGACTGGAAACAGGGGGAAACTGCTGGGCTGGTTCTGTTCAAGGGTAACAAAATCCCACAACCAGCACCTCTAAAGCTCAGTAATTAACACGTTATATCTTGTTTGTTTAATCCATACAAAAACCGAAGTGATGCAGTTTTTCAGTATGTGGATCATATTATTTCTTGTCAGGAAGCAGTGACTTCCTGGAGTCTCCACTGTGCCGGGCTATTTTATATGTTAATTAGAGAACTTTAGAGGTGCTGGGACGTCAACTTTGTCTCCTAGAAATTATTTTTACTTGCATCTAATTTGCGACAGCAAATAAATTTTGAAAGAAACACAATGCCAACTGGGTTATTTTATATTAATATAATGCGGAAATTGTAAATTAATATATATAGCAAGTTGCAAAAATGTTGAAACTGAATGTTTCAGTAAAGTGTTCACTGACAGTGTTTTGTTTTTTTTTTGGTTTTTTTTTCTGCCAAAGATTCATTTTGAATACTATATACTTTTGAATTGACTACACCCTTAGTAAGGTCTTATGGTTATGTTTAGGCGCTCACAGCACTTGGTTAAGGTCAGGGAAAGATTGTGGTCTGGTTTAATACAGAAAGAATTCATAGTGACTTCAGACACAACATGTTTATTTACATTTAACAAAGACCACAATCTTTTTTCTGTACTTAACAAAATTGCTTTTGTAGCCTAAACCTAACCACCCACGGGACTCTGGATCCGAACTCCCGTCTGGTGTCACAGTCATGCGCTCTGTACACCCACCCTCCACCCCAACCATCTCCCATTGACCTGGGTGGAGTTTATAAATGTAGTGCTTTATCCATTTAAAAAAAAACAAAAAAAAAAAAAAACTTGCGTCTGAACATTAACCAGCCAGTGATTATGTTTGTCATCAATCCATCCATATGCTAGAGTATTTAGGATATGTTCTCCTCTTTCAGATTTTTATTTAAGTTTCAATGTTTTGAACCACAGAAACCCAAAGCATGCAAATTGCATTTTTCTATAGTTTTTTTTTTTTTCCATAAATAACTCTATACCAAACATCCTCATCTGACAATCCAAGAGAAACCCTTGACTGCTGTTACAGTGTCGTACTGATCCTCCTCTCTCCATCATTCTGCGAGTGTGTGTGTGTGTTCCATTTATTGCTGCACAGGAGACCCAGTTAAGTTGACACACTTTGAATCCTGGATGACTGCTGTGTGTCCTAGAGTTGGACATAAACAGTCACACACACTTACCAACAAGAACACACATACACTCTGACTCTCTCTGTCTTACGTTTTGTCTCTGTCTCTTTCAAAGGCGTAAACACACACACACACACACACACACACACACACACACACACACACACACACACACACACACACACACACACACACACACACACACACACACACACACACACACACACTTCACTGTAGCCACTCACTTTAGCCACTCACTGCATAGAGATAACCCTAAAAATAAACACACTTGTCAGCACTTTACATTGTTTGTGTCCTGTGTGCCCGTTTGAAATGGAGATTTATGGCTGCTGGCTGTTGTCTTAGGGCCATTTTCTAGAATAGATAACTACGCATACTCCTGAACAGGAACTGTATCTTTATGACAGATTTACAGTTTTTTTCCTTTTACAGATGTACGTGGTGTGGAGCTGCGTGGAGTCCAGCAGGGTATTATTCCAGTGTGATGTTTGTGTAGGAAAGCTGACTGTGCAGCTAAAAAAAATGTACAACAGTTAGCAGTCAACAGCAAAGACTGAGCTCACACTCACAGCTTCCAGACAAACCATGTTACTTTGATTTGGTGGTATGTAAAGGGAATGGTTCGGGCCATAATAGGGGCTTTTTCTGGAAGTAGCCCTCAAGTTAAACCAGTAATTCCTCAAATAATGTAGATGTCCAACTCTGGGGTAAACCAAACAGAAATTAGGGCTGTTCTCTGGTACATCAGAACATTTGACTGAGAAAAATGACTTTCTGTAACTGAAACTGAAAGAACAGCTAGGATTTCAGCGCAAACGCACTGAAGTTTTTATGAAAACATCAGTCTCATGTTTTTTCCTGCTCACTTGGACTCTTGGCATGTTTCTTAGGATTGTGCTTCTCTGTTTCGCTACAGTTGTAAGGAGAAGGGAAATCAGTTCTTCTGTCAGTCTGACGGAAGGAAGTATTTCCTAACTAAGGAAGGAGTCACCAGGGATTAGGCCGTAGTCGTCTGGGCGATGTAATCCTAAACACAGCAACACACAGCAGCACACCAAGCCCAGTGTCTGCTCCCACTATTCCCTTGTACCCCCCCCCCCCCTCCCCTACATGGCAGATATAATGACATAATTGTCTTACTTATCATGGGTATCCTGGCATGATTGAAAAAATGAATGTTGTTTTTACTGCTGGGAGTCCAGTGCCGGATGGCCTTGGACTGGTGATAAGTCTGTTTGACATAAACTTTTTAATCCTTCTCTAATTTGTCCCATGGCTCAGATAGGCTTAACAGGACAATTTTGTGAGTACGTTTTTGCTCATCTTTTCACACTCATAATTACGTGATAGTTTTTCCTGTGGCACGATCTAAGATACTCCTAAGTAAGCTCAGCCACTGCTCTCAGGTTCATCCATTCATAATGAAACTGCAGTAAAGAATAAAATTATCATCTCATTTTAGCCTCAGGATTTTGGGCAATGAGTTCCTGTTCTCCGTCTGTCACATATTACTAGAGTCGGCATGATGAGCTGCATTTGGCATTTGAAAGGTGCTATCTAAATAAAGTTTATCATTATAATTTTTGTTAGGGCAACAGGCAGACGAAAGAAAGATACTTCCGCCTGCTATGGCAAAATTAAATGGTAAGTCAAGCTTAGTTTTACATAATTGGAGCTTAAAATCTGCAACTTCTTCTGAATTGGAAAACTGCATAATATTTAACTCAGAATATTTTTCAAAACCTACTAAAGCAAGGCAAATATAACTAATAGCTCAAAACTCTAAATGAATGAATATTACATGTCAAATGTTAAAGTTTTGTATCAGTTACTTTCTCCCCCCCATAGTCTAAATTATCAAACAAAAATGTTTTGTACTTGGCTTGTGGTAGGCAGAGCTTCCACAAGATAACAGCACTATTAAAATGTTGATTCAAATATGCCCCCCACCCCCAAAAAAACCCACTGCTAATCCATGTGAGAGCTGTAACTGTCTCAGACATGTCTACTGTATTTAACAAGTAAGTTTTGCAGGAATGCGGCTGTGTTTCTGTTTTATACAAATCATATCCTTAGTTAAGAGCTAATTAGAACTCCGTTAATAACATAATGTCTCCTCTTTCTTAGGCCAGTCAACAGGGTGAAATTACACAGCGTACCACTTCCAGACCCTTGAACCTAATGTTTCATGTCATGTTTTTTTAAATCTAATGTAATTATCCAGTTCAATAGAGTAATCACTGGCGTGCTGTGTGCATTAGCCCCTCTATTGAGGGTTATGACAGCCCGGTTGGCTCCTTCACTGGCATCTAACAGCTCCCTGAGGCCAGCCGCAGGAAACCTTCAACAGCCTCACACAGAGCCACCTTTGAAAGCTAATGAAAGCTTTATTATGATATTATTATTTTCACTTTGGCTCTTAAATCTGTGGCACCTCGCCTTCCCCCTTTTTCTGTCTGGGTTTCCACGTGTATGTGTGCTCTGAAAATCTTCAGTGTATGTTAAACCTGACCTGTGTTTCTACACGTGCAGCATGTACGAAAAGATATTTGACAGATGCGAGCGCACACACACATCCTTGTTTTACTGTGTTCGTGGGGACCTGTCATTGACATAAGGCATTCTCGGGCCCCTTGCCCTAACCCTAATATAAACCTAGTTCTAACCCTAAAACCAAGTCTTAACCCTCAAACCGCCATTTAAACTTGTGGGTCCCAACAAAGCTGTTGGACCCCGAAAGTATAGTAAAACAAGCGCGCGTGCGTGCGCACACACACACACACACACACACACTGACATACACACACACACACACACACACACACACACACACTTCCCTATGTCCCTCTCTACTTCTTTTCCCAAACGGCGTATTAAAGGCTATGTTCACAGCAGAGCTCTGTGCTCTTTGAAGTGTTCAAGAGCTGCAGCAGATCCTCAAATATTGACTTTTAAGCCTTCTGGAGGTCGAGAGCAGCAGAGAAGGAGATGGAGAGGAAAAAGGTGGATGCAGAGAAAGACGGAGACTGGAAAGTATCTTTTGTTGTAGTTCAGGTGGGTGTTGCGGGATTTATGAAAGGAGGTCTGAATTTGCTCGGGATAAATACAGAATGTGCTTCTCAACTGTTAACGTACACCAATTAGCTCACAACATTAAAAGCAGTTACCGGTTTTAATGTTGTGGCTGATTGGTGTATGTAGGGAGGGGCGTGTTTATTGATGTGTGGGAGGAAGTACACAGATAAAGGCTGATGGTAAGCAGAGCCTGACTCCAGGCAAATAGATTAAAATGACTCATGTTCTTAATGTGCCTTTTCCTTTCCTTTCTTTTCCTCTCCTCTCCTCTCCTCTCCTCTCCTCTCCTCTCATACATAGTTTAACTAAATAAATCACTTTTCACCCCTCCTTCCTTCTTTGAGAGAGCCTGAGCCAGAGCACACTTCTGTAACACCTCTGAGCAGGCGACTGTTTTCAGTTTTAAAACAATGCCCCCTTTATTGAAACTGAGGACGGAGGGAAAAAGAAAACATCCCAGGGCTTTTAAACTTTTTTCAGGAACCTATTTTCTCCAATGTCTGCAGGTCAGAGTGGTCAGTCAGTTGGTGTTTGTGGTCGAAAATGAAGCAGATCGACAATCCAGGAGATTGAAATTTATCTGGAGAATCATTTGGGAAAGGGACAGATTAACACGGTCTTTGCCTGTTTATGTATTTCTCCCCCTCCTCATTCAAACATGCTTGCACATGTCTTAACACACACACACACACACACACACACACACACACACACACACACACACACACACACACACACACACAAAAGGCCCAGTTTTACTTGGTTGTTTGTAGATCAGAGCAGGCAGGTACACTGAGCTCACTCTTCCACACTGAGTAACACTTTGTACTTCACCTCAATCTCAGGCTAAATCGGGACATTCTGCCAGGCTGTGTGCATGTTTGTTTGTGTGTGCGGTCCTACCGTCTTGATGCAAAATCTGATTCATTTGCCTTATCTGTTTTCTTGTCAGCCTTCTGTCGTTTGATACGTGCGTTTGCTTTCTGAGCAGCCAGCTCATGTAGATTTAGCCAGGTGTGGCTGTCAGACACTTCCTCGGGTCAAAACTGGAGAGCCCTGTTTTGTGTGATAACAGAGCTGCCTGCTCTTGCTCACGAAATAACATGCTTGTGTGAAAATTTGTCATACCAGAAAAGCTAAAATACGATTGTTTAAAACTCTTATCAAAGCCCTGACAGACCTGCATTCAGTGGATTTTGATGAATAAGTGCTTTGACGCTGTAAATGTTTACTGCTGCTTCTTCCAGAGATTACAGGCAGGTTTATTTTTACATTCTGTATCCCTCAGCTCAAGAGTCTGTTAGTTTGTTAGGATAACTTAGTCAGACCACACCAGCCCGAGAGGAAGGCATGTAATGTATTAAAACAGACCTGATTTATTACCAGGTAAATCTAAAGCAAGTTTGTACACATTTTCGGGGAACAGTGATTTATATAGTGAAAGTAAATTCTTGACGTTAGGCCAAATCAGATGGCCATCAAAGAAGCTGTATGGATGTAATCAGGTAAACCCGCATGTGGCAACCCAGAGCGAAAAAAATGAGGGGTAAACCAAAAAAAAAAAAATCCAATAATAATGAACATTTACTTGGGTTAAAAGGGAAATTGAAAAAAAGTCTTTCTGGGAATAATCTTAGCAAATTACTTAGAACCTTGTAGGAAAAATTGGGAACCTTAAACTAAAGTGTTACTGTGCCTGTTGCTCTGCACTGCATAGGAGGAAGTTTGGATAGGCAGAGGCTTTACCCTACATCTTTTTGTGTTTTAAAGCAATCAGTGCCTGACCTTTCGTCTATTTCTTTTTACTTACCACAAACATGTGCAGAAAACAATGTCATCAAACTACGTCCCGGAACAACAAAGTGTGCGGGTGCTTTTTTTTCATCCTTTAATGTGCCACAATGAAAACATAGTTTTCTGTTGACTGTACTGACCGTGCCACCCTGTAAGTCATTGACTTTCATTGTGTGTCTTTTGCTCTGGGATGAGCTGAACCCACAGAGCCACTGACTCATCCTCTGTAGAAGGAGAATGGCCTTTTCTGCAGCCTATCAGATGTCACTGGGCTCCTCTGTTGTGGTCACAGCCATTCAGCGAGGAGGAATCACATTAGTAAACGCCATCCTTACGCTGCTCAGCTGAGGTCAGCTGGTGGCATTTGAACGCTCTAAACCTGGAAACCTGGGAATCTTCAAACAAAGTAGCTGATATTGTTGCGATCTGTTTACACATTACAGTGCACATTTAGAGATGCATTGCAATATAGTACAATAACTATATCAACTATGTCCCTGCTTATTCTGTGTGGCTGTCTGTGTGTGTGTGTGTGTGTGTGTGTGTGTGTGTGTGTGTGTGTGTGTGTGTGTAAGAGAGGAGGAGCTTTTGGTCTGTTGTCTGTATTAAAAGGATCTTCCAACTACAAAGGCTCATCCTCCTAACAATTCTTTTTTTCTCAATGACATGTCTAATGCAAATAAAAATACACACACACACACAGAGAGAGCGAGAGAGAGAGAGATAAACAGAGTCAGTAGATGCAGTATATTAACAATGCCTATCAGCTTATATCTTGTTGTTGAACTTGTGGTACCACTTTCTGCGTTTGGAGCTGTAGGTTGTACAGCAAAGCGAGTGTGATTTGCAAACCACATTTGATGGCCATGTTTCATTGCTCACAAAAATCACAGAAGGCAAATTATTCTCACTGCCAGCACAGGAAAGTGTGTCTGTGCCACAAAACCTGTCTTGGCCGTAATATCAAATAATCATTTATTTGTTTGAATGCTTTGTGGTTTGGATTTCATTTTGCTATTTGTAGGTGTTTGGTTGACACCTTTAACAAATCAGGGTAACTAACGGCGAGAGAAGAGGTCTGTTCGATCAATGAGTATCAGCCTCTCTAATATTTTACTCTAAACACCTGATGTGCGTAAATAGCAATGTGTGCAAATCTGCCATATTAGTGCTGTTTTTATATTTTATACTTTGAGTATTCTTTGACTGTAGCTCAAGGTTTTACCAAAGTACAAAAACAAAAATGAGGATCAATTGTCTTTTGTTGCTTTTGGAGAGGGTGGGCCATAGTTGGAGGGAGCATGCAACACATGTTTAGTCAGTTTTAACAGGCTGCACTGTTTTCTCCTCAACATCACACTGATCCAATTTTCTGTGTGTGCATGTCGAAATAAAAAAATGTCTCCCCCTGGTGGTAAAAGCAATACCCAGCATTTTCTTATCACTTCACATCTTCAACTGGCTTAACCTACACCGCTTGGGCTGCTTTTACTGTACGCTATACTTCCCATGTTGATTAATAATTTTCTTGTATCTTTCTGTCAAAATATCAGTGCTACCTTCTAAAGCGGTCAGATACAGAGAGAGAGAGAGACAGAGAGAGAGAGAGACAGCGACAGAGACAGCAACAGAGAGAGAGACAGAGAGAGAGAGAGACAGACAGATGGCATAATCATTTGAGTGAAATAAAAATCCCTTTTTTCTAGTTTAGTGCCAATTGCCACAAGGCCTGACCTGAAGTGTAACTCATCACTCTGTTAGCTACCCCTGTCACAGTTAACCAGATCATCCTACATTAAAGAAAATGAGAAGTGCAGCAATTATGGGTGAAAGGAAGAAAATGGGATCAAATTAAAAAGCCTGTTTGACATGGAGAAAAGCTCAGCTGCTGAGGAATTTAACTGTAGGAGCTTTGTGATTGGTATATAATAGCTAATATATCTGGAGGAAAGCCAGCGACACCCGAGCCTTCAAACATGAATTGTTCATGTACCCGATTTCATTTACCATGCCGAGGGAGCAGGTTGACGGGTGGCATGTTCTACTGGCTTCTTTAAGTGACTCTAAACGATGCACATGATGGATTGAAAGTTACATATTCTTATTTTAATTTCCTTAACATTAATCAGAAATGGAATAATCAAACCAGTCAAATGTTCGTAAGATGAAAAAAAAGAAAAAAAAGAAAAACATTTTCAAAGTGTGAAAGGGAAACTTACATGCATGCTAATTGGGTTAAGAGGCTTTTTCTGTTCATATGCTAAAATTTGATTTAAAATCCCTGGCCATGATAGAAGTGCCCCTCCTTTTTATAGTTTAAACATTGATACAGATATTCTCCACGAAAACTGGAACCAAACTGTGAACACAACCTTTCACCATTCAGTGTCTTATCTCGTCCGTTGAAATTCTGTCTATAATCTGTCTCTCTACACATTTTATTTTTATTTTTATTTTGCTGTCTTCTTTCAGATTCCATACTTTTTATATACTTGCTGCTCAGCCCTTATATATCAACGATGTTTTGTCTCGTTTGTCTTGTGCTTATGCTGTTTTATCAGTCTTTGTCCTCACTGTGTGGGAGAGCAGGAAACTTGCTGGGAAACAGTTTTAAAATTAATTCAGGCCCACAGCTGGTAATGTTTTTCATTGCTGGTTTTTTTATTTTTATTTTTAAAGCAGGAAAAACAGCAAATAAGTAAGAATAATTCCAAAACAGATCACAAAATCTTGTTTTGCTGTTAAAAAATGCTAGGTGCAAACAACATAACCTTTTGTTTACAGTGGACCCTGTTTGTGATGTACAAGTGAGTTCATATTTAGAAAATGTAACTATTCTAACTATTTACATAGTTAGAAAAACGAGAAAATATATCAAGACTCGCATTATCTGTGAATATCTAACTGCCAACACACACATACACACAAACACATATATACGCATCCTGCCTCCAGCTGCTACAATTAATTGAAGCCGCCCAGATCTCCAGTAACAGTGTGATAAGTCAGTTCTTAGTACGACAGTGTTTTCTGTCATACTGCCTCAGGACAAGCACAATGGAATTAGAAATATTATAAGAAACATAAAGAACATGTTTGTAAATAAAGGTGCATAGATGGCCGAATCAAGGTTTCTCGAAAGTTGATTAGCTTTAAAGCTGCATACATTTTTTTTTTTTTTTGGCAACTTGGGTGCAGTAGAAACAAGAAACAACATTTACATATTATATTATAAAGTTGAGCAAGTCTAGGGTGAGATTATCATTTATTTGGAGTCATTTTTCTGGCCACCTCACGAATAAAGTTTAATATTCATTCTCCTCTTAGCTCTGTTTGGGGAAACATCTGTATCTTTGTCTGCTAAATGCTCCACTATGTTCACCAGCTGGTTGGCAACTTTGTCTGTCATTTGTTGCTGAGTAGGTAGAGTACGGTGGGTTTGTCAGAGCCACCTGCCACTCCTGAAAACGAGGTTGATGAGAGTGGTCAGAGTAAACCGAAACGGTAAAGTTGCAGGCTGTGAAACCAAAGCGAGGAGCTAAAAGACACTAAAACGCTCCGTTGAGCTAAGGGACACTGGAGTCAGGTGATAATTTGTGTGAGTTTGATAACGTGAAATCGAACCCTTTCACATTACACACATTAAAATACAGCAGCTTTAAAGAAACATACTTGGCGTGTTTCAAAATGCGAACAGAGCGTCAGATACAGTAGGCTTATATATTTCTGTCTAAAAAAGGTAGAGGATACACCTTCTTTTCATCCTCCACCTTATAACTCCGCTACATTACTCTTTTGTCTTTTGCCTTTCTTCCGCTCCTTGTGTTATTTTTTGTCCTCAGGCTTGCCCAGAAGCTTGGCCGCTGGTCTAAGCCTCTGAGTGAAAGAAGCAGCCTCACATGCTCATTTGTGAAAAATAATCAGCAACTTCTGTTTGGGTGTGTTTCTAATAGAGCAGACTTGGTTAGACAGCAGAATTACTGATCAGCTTATTATCCACGCCTTTTTAAGTTTGCCTTTACGTACCCATTACTGAAAATGTTTGGTAAGGGACATGAAGACAAGATTTACGTCCTAGGAGCCAGCAGAAGTAACCGGTGAGAGATGGAGATAAAACTGAAACAAATCTGTGTACTACACATATTTTCATTATGTGGTCTTTGGGGTAGGGATTCATCAACCCCACAATCACCCCCCCCCCCGGCATGTGCTGTAATCCCTGTGGGACTCTTCATAACTCTGCCTGCTCTACTCTATACACCCCAGGGCTGCAATAATCTCTAACTGTACTCAATGAGCACATGTCTTTCTCTCTCTGTTTCTCTGCCTGTCTTAGCGCCTTATTCTATCTGTCTCTTTCATTCTCACACACACACACACACACACACACACACACACAGCTACTACACTGCACTTTCACAAGTGTCACTCTCATCAATGCCATTCTTTACACATTCTCTCCCTGTTTTTTGTGCTGCTCTCTGACTAGAGTGCTTGCTGTGTAGGAGCAGCAGCTTTCTCTCTCAACCACACATAAACGCACGTTTTTGAGTCTCAGATCTTTTTAGACCTATCACGTCCGTGTGAGATCACAGAAATCCAGCAATCCGATTCAGTTTCCCTGGTATCTCAGTGTTTAACGCTGCCTGTGGGCATGCCAGACCCCTCTCTGTTTCCCCCCCTGCAGTCGCTCTCTCCGGGGGGCCTTCGGTCAGTCTTTCTGCATCGGTGCATATTGTACAGCACTTGACCGTCTAAGCTCTCATCACAATAGTTTGCTCCCCACCAGACTCTCAGCCCCCTAGGCAGCTCCAGGCCCTCACCCCGGCTATTCCCTCACACCTCATGACAAGCACATGATTGGAGAGTGGCCATGGCTCAGCTATTAGCTGAGACAAAAACTGAAAAAAGTGAGACAAAGGGCTAAAGACAAACTTGTTGCACTGGTGAAACATTTTCTGTTGTGCTGAGGTCAACACCCAAATCATAATTACAATTGGAAAAGTTCCATTTTTCTAAGTTTCAATGTATAGGATACATCTGACGCTAAAAAGTACAGAATTGCTGGCAAAAGAAAGCAAACAGGGCTGTGTCAAGTCAGACAAAGTTCATTGTTAAAGGTAATTAAACACTCAAACTATAGATGTAGTACTATGCTGAACAAACATGGTATTTTTAACCCTCAGATGTCCAACTCTGCAGTAAAACAACCATCACTCAGTGTAATTACACTTCCAAATAAACTCCTGTAACATGAATAGTGTTTTATAGCAAACAGTTTGCTTGCAGCTCTCATCTTGAGCTGTGTGATGACGTGACCATGGGAACCTTCCCCATCCTTAACTTCCCTCCCACACGATGTGAACGTGGCACATGTGCCAGACTAAGCTAACTGTCTCCTGGCTCCAACTTTATATTTAACAGACTCACAAACAGTTCTAAAATGTCAAAGTCTCCTTTAATTGCACTTCACTTTAAATGTTGAACTGAGTTTGCTGGTGCCCAGTTGGAACCAGCTTTTATTTCTGTCCTCAAGTGTGTCTTGGGCTCACCTGGACGCTTCTTTCTTCCTCTTATGTGACTGCTGGATGCCATAATTTTGCACAATCCAAACACTTTCCCAAACAGCTGAAGAAGAATTAGCAGAATTTGTTGGATATTTACATAGTGATTAAAAAAAAATGTGAGTGGAAAATCATGTGATGAGGATAGTGAATATTTTTAGGTTGAAAGTGAGCATCTTATCCTTGTATAGCTAAGGCAAATGGTATGGACATGATTATCATTTCTTATTCTCTGAGGAATTAACTTGTGAAGGTCCTCTTACCCATCCTCCCTTCTCTCTTAACACGTCTTCTCATTTCAATCTCTTAGCCTCTGTCTTTCTTCTCTCATGTTTTTCCTCTGTCCGTTCCTCTCTGTTTGATCCACTTGTTCTTGTTCTCACTCGAGACTTCAAGGAATCTTTCTTTCCTCTCCTCTCCTCTCCTCCCTCACACTCACTCTCACACTGCTTTGATAGAATTTGTTGGTTTATTAAAACACTATTTATACTGCAGCTCATTTCATATTACATCACACCAGTTCCCACTTCAGTGTGGGGTAACCTCTTTTCTTTTCTATTTTTCTTTGTCAGCTTGACTTTTGATCAAATTGCCTCCACAGACTCTTTCTTCCTTTCTGGAAAGTCACAGGAAGCTGCAGCTTCTGCTGGGACCACTGGAGACTTCTCTTCTCTTCTCTTCTCTTCTCTTCTCTTCTCTTCTCTTCTCTTCTCTTCTCTTCTCTTCTCTTCTCTTCTCTTCTCTAGCCACGTCTATATTACAGTAAAGTAGTTTACTTTGAAGGAAGATAAAGATGATAATGTTTTAAAAATGAAATGGAGTCCCCCTGTAATCTTTTGTCTTTCTTTTTTGTCTCTCTTTCTTCTGCCGGTCATCCCGCAGAGACCTTTGAGATTCTAATGAGGCAGGCGGAGAATCACACTAATGCCATCCTTCGGGAGTCGTACCGCAGCATGGCTGGTCAGGCTGTGGGCCCTGTGCGGGAACTCTTCACCGACATTGGTCTCTTCCTGCTGGGGTCTGAGCTCAGCGTGGATGAGTTAGTTCGACGATTCTTCGACGCTCTGTTCCCACTGGTCTACAATCACCACATCAACCCAGGTCTCAGCGACAGATCACCAGGCTACGCTGAGTGTGTGAGGTCATCAAGACGTGACGTGAGACCGTTTGGTGGGGCGCCCAGCCTCCTGGCTGATCAGATTGCCCGCTCTGGGGTCTCTGGCAAGCTTCTTATTCAGGCACTACACCTCGGCATCGAGGTCATTAATACTACAGACCACTTACAGCTGAGCCGCGAGTGCAGACGGGCCCTTCTCAAGATGCATTACTGTCCTCACTGTCAGGTATGGACGCATGTCTCCGAAGTGAGTTTATCAATCGGATTTAATGAAAGTCTTCACCATTGAACCCCAAGTGATTTGCTTCACAGGGCTTAACCCAGTCCAAACCCTGCATGGGTTACTGCCTCAACGTGATGCGGGGCTGTTTGGCAAGCATGGCCGAGATTGACACCCACTGGAGGGAGTTTGTTCGCTCGCTGGAGGGCCTGTCAGCGCGGATGCACGGACCTCAGGATTTAGAGCAAGTGCTTCTGGGAGTTCCCACGCTGCTTCATGATGCTGTCGGACACGCCCAGAAAAATGGAGCCCGCCTCTCAGCACAGGTCACATCATCTTTGAGGACACTTGAAACTGTACTGGGGCTCTGTGGGAGGTGAAAACCAGTAAATCTGACAAGTTAAATAGGAGAAGAATAGATAAAGGATAAAGCTTTTCAGTACTGGAGGGATTTTTATTCTGAATTGAAACTGCTTGTGCTATGTTAGATAGATATGTGGTCTGGAGCCTGAGGATGAATTGCTGGAAATTGCACATGCCACGACAACAGATTACTCAGACCAGAGCAGGCCAATATTCGGGCTTAGACTCATTTACACAAACCAGGAAGTCTCTTACCATCATCATCATCATACATAAAAGTTGAATCATAAAGTCATTATTTTCACATTTAACTTTCTGTCTCTGTTGATGTTATTTGCTGTGAAATGAATGCCCCAGGATATTTGTACCTGAACTGCACCGTCTTCGCTGTACTATTTGAGACACAACAGCTCCATCAAGTGGTTAACTGTTGTAACTGCTACTTGATAGCCTGCACATGCAGTACAGTCAGAAATTGGAGGTGATAGACTTGGCTGCACTAATGGCCTTAGTAGAGAAACATCTGTCACTCCCCAGGCTAAAATGAAGCCTGTTTGTCATGCACCAGTACAGTTTAACAAGATCTGCAAAATGCACGTTTCCCCACGAAGTGTTTAGATCTAAACTTGTGTCTGTCTCTTTGGGTAATAGGTGCATAAACTTTGTGGCCCACTGAGCAGGAAGCCTGCACAGTCCTTCAGCATCCAGCCCAGCAACAGCAGAGAATCCATCCCAATGAAGGCTCCCTTCAGAGTGTCTGGAGACTCGCTTGCTGTCAGGAGAAGGTAAGCTAGTGAAAGAGGCCAAATGTGTGCACAGAAAAAGGTGTCATTTTATGATTTTAATTCACTAAATGTACAATTAATATGTAAAACGCTTTGATGAACAAGTTAATTATCCGTGTGCCTCCGTGTGGCTGCTTTTTCAGGGACTTTCTGAACAGTCTACGTCACTATCGTACCTACTACGGTGGCCTGGCAGATCAACTGTGTGTGAGTGAGCTGGTCTTTGGTGACGGGCTGTCCTGCTGGAATGGAACTGACATTGTAAAAAGGTTAGTTTTAAAGAGTTAATAATACAGATAGGTGAGAAATAAAATAAAACCAACATCGAGTGTTTGAATAAGGCAAGAAGCAACCACAACACTACAAAACAGCTTCATTGCTTCTTCCTCAACTGCTGGAGGGATGAACAGCATTTTTCAAAAAGATACTGTGTTTTGATGACGGTGGTGGAGAGCGCTGCCGAACACATTGGTTTAAATACTCCCATAGGTCAGGTAGGTTGGCACCTGGTGAATTTAAAAAGCCATAGTGAGTTATTTTTCTTCAAACCATTCACTGACCCCTCATGCTTTGCACGAAAGCATCTACATTTATGCTTTTCCAGTCATTTATTCATGTTTTTTCTTTACTTTGTCACCCATCTGTGACAAATTAATGATAATTTTATGGGCTGCCACTGTTTCAAATCTGTGAGACAACATCCAGACACACACATGCCCAAACATTCAGATTTATCTGCATACCTTACATTCCCTATTTTAAGCATTAAAGAATTTTATTTTACATATTATTTTACATATATATATATATATATTGTGTGTGTGAGGAAATGATTTAGATTTTATTGTATGTGCACTTCATAAAAATAATCCCAAATACTCGAGCACACGACAAATCAATCCTTACACATAAAGTCCTCCAAAAGTATGTTTTGGTTATTGCTGCTTCGCTGGGATGTTTGTGTTTCAGTGTGCAGAATGATGTATGTACAGTTTTTGTTTTCACACTAATCTGCTGAAGGGGGAAAGTTTTTCTGTGCTCAACTTGAATTTCAGTTTGACACGTGCATGTACGAGCAGGATTTTGTGACTTCACAACCAGACTGGAAGCCAACCCCAAATCCTTTGGTGCATATACACTGAGAATGAACTTTTCAGTGAAGTAGGAGAAATCTTGTGTTTAATAGTTAAACTCTCAAAACAAAAAATATTTGACTATTCATAGATTCTGGATTTTTCAATGAGGGAAGAAGAAGTAGATTTTTAAAATAAATTAACACTTCTTTTGTGGAAAAAACATATCATACACAAAATATTATCATTCAAAGCGGTATTTTTATATGTGTTAAAAGGTTTCTGGGGGGGATCCTTAAATTTTATGTTTTATTGATATCTTGTTTCTGCAAACATGCCATTAGGATATGGAATTAAGTTTCAATCTGTTAGTTCCTTAGTTTTTGCTATGAAACAAAGATTGGTGTGGCACAGATCTGATTTCTGGTTTAGTGTTAAACTAAACCTTGATCCTTTGGTTCAAAACCTAACTGGCCCTCTAATTTCTTGAAAACCTTCCCATATTCTGCTGGCAGATAACCAAACTACTTAACTGGCTAACAGGGATGGAAACATGTCCGTTGCTAGAGTTGATACCACCTGAATGTGCACACATGCACAGCCTTTCCCGTGAAATCTTAGCGCGCTTGAAGTCAGAAGGTTTTAGGCTTGGGAAACATCTCACTCTTGGCACGAGCGGGTTGTTTGTGTGTATTAGAGCGAGGTCAGATGGTGTAAAAACACCCTTCACATATATACTGCCCCACGGACAAACTGACACCAATGTAGAATTAATCTATTAGCTGTTAGTGCCCACAGACATAGATCTCAGATATGAATGGTTGTGAACTGAAGCAGACAAACATGCCCCCTTCATAGTATCACTCAGTGGCCTTGTCTCCATTACATCAGAGCCCACGATCTTAGCCATGCCGTCATCACTCAAGGACCCCCTCGTATATCCTCAGTCTGTGGTTGTTCCTCTTAACTGTCGGCTGCTGTCCGCGCTGTAGAGACGGGAGGCGGGCCCCTATTTCAAATCAGGGGGAGGCGGGAGTTCCTGGTTTAGGATTAGACGGTCCGTTGTAAAGGATGACAACCTTGTTGAGATTGTTTCACAGCTGCTGTGTGTAGGTAAGCGAGGAGGAGGGGCGAAGAGGAAGAAGGCTTTTCACAACCTTCTTAGCAACCGGAGCGATTCACAGACTTCTTAAGAATGTGTGGTCGGGTGTTGCTCCTCAAAAATGAAATTGCTATGGAAACAGACCATCAAGGTTAAGTTTCATTCTTACATTATCAATTACTCTTTTCATCTTTTGTTGTTTTCCAACATCCATCTCTGAGAATAGAGATGTTTGTTATGTGCTGCAGAAAGAGGCAGGCCAGCAGGCTTTAGGCTGTCTGTTATCTCTGCCAGCAGCCCCTGGGAAATGTTTCTGGTCTGCGGACTTCTCTCAGTTCTTTAACCCTCCTTCCTTTCTTCCCTCATTCACTCAAACACTTATTGATGGAGACTCATTCACCTCAGGTTCACTCAGATTTTCATTTTGATTAGGTCATTACTAAAAAGTCCAGGAAGAAAGCTGAAGAATTGAGAGACATTAAGAATCTAGGGAAACAAAGCTGTAAGGAGACTATTGAACCGAGTCCCTGCAGCTTAGCAGGCCTCCTGCAGATCTACAACCCTGTGCTGCTTTCTATTAGTCTAGAACCATAGATGAGTGGCTGGGAGTCAACACAAGCTGAGACAAAAGCAATAAATAACCTCCTGCCTACGGGTCATAACCCAACATCCACTGAGAGAGGGGGGAATAAAACTCACTGCCGGATGGTGGCTGATTTACAGAAGCTTATTGAGGCCTCAGAGACCTTAAATGATTGGTTCAGTTCTGTGTGTGTGTGTGTGTGTGTGTGTGTGTGTGTGTGTGTGTGTGTGTGTGTGTGTGTGTGTGTGTGTGTGTGTGTGTGTGTGTGTGTGTGTGTGTGTGTGTGTGTGTGTGCGTGTGCGTGTGTGTGTGAGAGAAACTGTACATTTGAATATGTGCAGATGCCTTTTATAATAGCTTTTTGAATGTGCTGACACAGATTGTTTTATGGTCTTAAAGAAGTGGTGAGTTGCACCAGAGCTTTGCCTCATTTAATAAAAAAGGACGAGCACAAAAAAAAACATGACACGGGAGCCTGAGATTTAAGGGAGATTTAATGCACGTCCTCATCTGGGTCCCTGGTAAACAAAAAGATAAAGAACAATCAGATAAGATCATAGAGGAAGAACACAAGCAGCTTTCATCTCAATGTCTATGTGAATATACATGATGGGGATCTCGCTTCAGGGGGGATTTGGTAAGCACATTCTTTCTCTTTGTTTGTCTCTCTCTTTCTCCCGGTTTGTCCCTTACTTATACACTCATACTGGGAGGGAAAAAAAGATTGGATATGAAATTTTCTGACTGGTACTGTGTTACCTTCTCTGAAAGCTAATTTAACCTGAAATAATCCCATAATGGGATTCTAAGTCTTCTAAGGTGTTACTGTGCTCACAGCAAGAATGTGAAATACTGGAACAAACAATGTCAGATATTTCGGCTGTTTTGCTTCATGATGTCATAACATGTTGTAAAGATTTGTGTATGGGGCTGAGTCAAGTTTTTAGTGATTTAAAGCTAAATTTGACCATTTTCAGACTTTTTCGACTTTAGAACTTCACATTTTATTTCAGCAGGGTTCTTGTATGGCTGACTGTGTTGAGACAACAATTTAGATTTGAGTAGCTTTCATTAAACCTGTAATAATTGAATTGTTGGGCCTTTTGGGAGCAGTGGGAACAAGCTGTAAACACAGCACTGACAATTATCATCTTTTAAGCTAAAAAATTGCTTGTTTGAACACCCTGCAGATAATAAGCAGATATAAAGCAACATTAACATTCATTTGGCGATGTGTTTGTGTCCATCTGAGGAATGTAAGTCCAATATTCACTGTCTTTTAGCTCTGTTTTTCCATCTCCCCGAGGGAAATATTTGGTTCTTTAGCCGCTAAATACTCCATTGTATTCACCAGCCAGTTGCCAAATTTGTCTGTCTGCTGTTTGGTGCTGAGCTGGTCGTGTACAGTAGGTTTTTAGAGATTGAATACAGCTGCCTGCTGCGGCTGAAAATGATACTGATGAGAGCAGTTAGACTGAACCAAAACCTTCCGTTATCTTACATTTCTCACACTACAAGGCTGATTAAAAAGTTCTGGTGATTTATGTCGCTGGACAGCAAGAGATAAAAAATAAAACAGCGAAACTGTGGAAGTGACAGTGATCTTCTTTGGTTAGAGATACCGTCCCTGTCTGGGCAGAAAGGTTAACACATTCCCACATGCTTTCTTCATCTGTCATGGATACACACACACACACACACACACACACACACACACACACTGAAGGAATGGCAGATTGCCACGAGCTTCCCCCCTCTCTGCAATCACACACATACACACACATGCACATACACGCACATAGCAGTTATGGTGGCAGTTAAGACTTGGATAAAGAATGAAACCAACGCGAATGTCCAGCCACCATTTCATCTTTGTTTCGCTGTTGGAGTAACTGACTGACAGAGACAAAACTGCATTAGTCATGGGAATACATTTCTGGGATCCTCGTTCATTTTCAGGTGCTACACATTTACTTGCAAATTCATTCTGACACATGATCTTAAAATTCACATGTGAGGGTGTGCAAGGTAGCAAATCTATTTTGGAATGTATTTCATTAAAAAAAAAAAAAAAAAAAGAATCTTTTTACATTCTCCCTGCCAATGGGAGACAACAACCAGGAGTTATAGCAGTGCTAAAAAGCTACAGCCTCAACAAGTATGAATGTGATGTTTTATTCATGATTACCTCCTCCGGTGTAGACTGGCTTTAATTCATCCCCACCTGCAGTCTGTCTCATGGCTGCCAACACACACCAGGTGTTTGGCGGTGTGTTTATATTTTCAAAGTGCCTTTTTCTAATTGAGTACAACAGTTTTTTTTACTTTTACGATAATAAGGCAACTGACCTTGCATGCTGTAGGAATTTAACACGGAGGGATGAGCACTACGGGATGAATGCTACAGTGCGTATCGAAAAGATGCTTGAAGACAGGCAGGCAGATTTGAGTGTGGCCTTTAATTTAATAGGCCACCCCTCATGCTGGAGTGGCTGTCTGAGCGTTGACCTTTGACCTTTCCCGTGTCTTTTGCTGCCCGGTTAATCCTGAAGAGGTTAATCACATGGTAATAAGAGCCTTGGAGTCGTAGAGCAGGCCTCTTCACAGTGTGTGGCCGGTTAACAGAGGAAAGATTGATTCTGTAAAAGTATGTCCATGCTAATCTGTTCATTTCTGTTCTGTTCTATTTCTCATACGAATGCTTTGTCATTTGCCTATTTCGGCATTTGTCTAATTGCACTTCCATCCCCCCAGCACACATGAAGCTCAGGTTATTTGCCTTGACCTAACTGAAAGGACAGCATTTAAGCTCTGCTAATAGGAATCCACTGAAGAGGCATCAAGAGTTTAGGTTGTCCCAGCCGGCTCAGGGAACCCACTTCCTCATTTGAGGGTTGTCTGAGCCTCACTGCCAAATCCACACAGTGTTCTCATCAGGGTACAGCATGTGTTGAATAATAAAATATTGCACTGCTTCAAAAACCTTTTCAGCGTGTGGCCCCTCATCACAGGTTGCATGCGCCTTCTAGTTGAGATCAATTAGCCAAAGAGTAATTTGTCGTTACTGGATTGATTGATATCAGTAATCTGGAGTCAAAATCATTCAGTAATTTATACAAAAAAAAATGTTGCAGAAATATATTTTTCTGCTTTCCTTTGCTGTTAATCATCTATAACCCCTGAGATAAACGTTTCAACTCTTTGCAGGGGTTCACGTCCCGAGGTTGGGAATAATAGCATGTATATTAACCCCAATGTTCTGTGTGGGGTCCTGGAGTTCCCGCCCCTCTTTGAGAGCTCAAAAAACATTTTTACCATTTTATTATCAGCTCGATTCTGCATAACTTTTCCTACTTTTAGAACAATTGTTGGTAAAGATGATTTTGAACAGATGACATGTTTCAGAAGTCTGCTACAGAAAATGATGCATTACTTCTGTTTGAGGTCTCAAAGAACACAGCTATAAGCTGTGTATCTGTGACTGACAGCACTTTTTATGCAGAAATACCTTCCGGTCGAATTTCTGTTATTGGAGATTTATAACAGTTTGTTCATAAAAGGTCTAAGGGAGTTAAACCTCTCTAGGGTTTAATCAACAAAATATTTGTTGATGCATAGCCTGTAAAATATTTACAACATGAAATATTCCCTGATTTAGTGATATAACAATGCTTTATGGTCATTTCTGGACTTGGTCATCTCCAACAGATATGCAAGCCCAGTTTAAGGCCAAGGGAATTACCACTTCAATACTTTTCTACATATTGGGTTTTAATAAGGTCAGAAAAAAAAGAAAAGATAAATTTAAGGTAAAAAAAAAAGATTCATTTTGCAATTATTATAATTTTTACAAATAAAGCAGAGGGGTCTGTGGAACTCCGAACAATGAGGAAGTAAAGCCAATTTAAAAAAAAAAAAACAAGGGTTAAGAATAATTACTTTATATCAAATTCATATTAAATGTATATGTAATAGGGGGGTCTCCAGATGTGCAGCCTCAAATAAACATAACATCACAGCTGGCTTTCTTTGTTCAGTGCACATATTAATGCACACTCTTTCTCCATTAATAAACCTGCTGGCAAAGCTATGGCGTTGCATTCAGTAAAATGACTGTGGTCATTGTGGTCATAAATCCAAATGCTTGTGCTTCAGCTCTGATTTAGTGCTGTTGCAGATCTCTTTGACCAGCAGGTGGAGCTCTGCACATTGGGTTTCTCACACACACACACACACACACACACACACACACACACACACACACCAGTCAGATTGCTGATCACTCCTCTGCTTCACTTCATCAGTTTTGGTGATGTATGCCTATCCGTGGTGGTTCCTGTTCGTGTTGTTCCTGACAGTGACTGACAGAGAACAAAGTTTAAATGATAAACACTCTCCAGAACATCACGTCTCGCTGCGTCCTCCTGCATTCGTGTGCAGTGATGAACTGACCTAATTTTGAATGGGAAGGAATAACCTTTTAAACATGCACTGTCAAATATATTATGCATAGCTGTCCTCTTAGTCACTCTCATGTGAGAAAGTAACAGAGCTGTTTCCTTCCATCCCATGAAAAAACAACTTGAAATAAATGTGGTATAGGAGCCCCAGTACCTCAAAGGCTACCAACAATTCATGAAGTTGAATTCAAATATAGCCGAGGTTTTTCTCTTTTCCTGCCTCGGAACCAACTGGACAATTTAGTTACTTCACCTAGGAATCAGGCTCCCAGCACCAAGCATAATAGATCTGTTTTGACTTGATCTAGGTCTTAATCTTTTGGGTCAAACACTTAAAACTAGCAACAAACAATAATTCTCAAATTTACACTCCCTAAAATTAGACAAAAGAGACTAGGGCGAGATGGGTGGGCTGATTGGACAGTTTCGATTGAGAGAGAGGGGGGAAAGATGAGAAGCAGCAGAGGAGGAGAGGGGACGTTCTTGAAGAGCTCCTCTGTATTGCGACAGCTGGCTACTGCAGATTACCACAAAACCACTGGAGCACTTGAGGTCCGGGTGCTGCATGGCTAGAGTTCCACTCCAACATGACCTTATATCCTGCCTGGGTTTAGACGCAGGGGTTCGGTCAGAGTACCACATCCTGACGATTATCCCAAGTGACAGAATCAAGAAGTCTGTGTGGCTGACTAAATTGAGTTCATAAATCCCTCTTGTATGCGTGTATAGATGTGTGTGTTTGTGTGTGTGTGTGTGTGTCTGCGCATTTCTGTCTGCTTTTGCCCCTGCCCCCCTTGGTTTTTTCGAATTATGCAAGATTGCTCTGAACAGATAAATTTTCAATCTAGCTCTCTGGAAAAGAGAGATGTCGTTTATTTGTGCTCAGATATTATCCCTGATGTTGCCACAGTAACTGCCAGTGAAACCACTGTGCAGAAGAGACAGTAAATTCAAAGTTAGCTGGTTGCGGGTGATGCATGTATGTGTGTGCTTGTGTGTACATCTAGTCCCATTCATTTTTCAGTGAGTCCACTCCCTTTTGCTTCTCAAGCACTGAGTTCCCCCCTCCTCCGACACAAGTTGGATGTCTGCCTCCAGCATCTGGAGCAGATTGCGACCCTGCAGTGTGCCAGGTAGCAGGACATTAACAGCCAAGGCCTTATTGTCCGCTGATGAGCTGTCAGAGCACACACCCTCACCTCCGTGTGTGATATCAACCTGCCTCCATCTACCGTCCAGCACACACACTCAGTTCTCGCAGAGCCCTCTTCCTCTTTAGCTCAGATATAAATCAGAGGCTGCTGAAAAACGGGGACTGAAGAGTTGGAAAAAATGGGAAGTTAATGCTCATAAAGTGGAAGCAGAGGTAGCAAGTGAGAAAACCCTTTGTGCGAATGGGATCTGTATGTTTTGTCATACCAGACAAAAAGTCCTGCCTTGTGATTTAATCGCAAGGACACAGTGATATTGTTATGATAACAAAAGCTGTTTCTCTCAGTTCTCAGCAGGAAAACTTCTGTATTACAGACCAGTAAACAGAAGACTAATCGAGCAATTTCAGTAATGGACATCTACAATAAAGCTGCTGATATTTCTTTTCTTGTTTTGTTTTGTGTATGGAGAGCTGGTATTGCATTCCCCGAAGTATTTTTGTCTGTTTTCTGTTGTTGAGACAATTATGATATTGGATGAATACAGAATAAAAGCTCAATGCCTAATGTTGAGTTCAGCACTTTGTTGCAGTTGCTGTAAGCATGTCTGCACATGAATTAGGGTTGCGTGCCGTCTTATCAAGGGCGCCTTATTTCATATTGACTTTACGACTACATGTGGATCATATCCATGTTAGGTTCTGCTCCAGAGGAAACTTAATTTCTCTCTTGCAGGAGTGTGGCTTGAAACAAAGAATCTTATCTTTGTATCATTGTGTTGGTTTATCTTACGGCTGCAGGCTTTTGACAATGTGTGTGGTGCCTTCTGTTCCTCTGATTTTCCACTCATTTGTTAACTAAACATGTTTCCCATTTACTGCCACAAAGTGAAAAATGTAGTATTCATTAAGTATTCATTACCTGTGCAATTTGTTTCTTCTTATTGCACTTTTAGCCTGGAGAATATTCTGAATGCGTAGGTGCCTTGCATTTGGAATTTTGACAGTTTTAGAAGGCAACCTTCATGCTGTTCAGTGTGTTGTTATTTATTACGTCACAAAAAATGTTAGAGCCAGTCAGTATGGTCCTTATCTTTAAAATAACCTTGGAATATTCCAATGCGAAGTATCAATTCATTATCAAAACTGCATGACATCCATTGGTCTTTTCTGTCTTCATCGGGGAGTTTGTAGCCACCGAAGACTCAGCACCTCTGTATGAGTGGAAACCTAACTTTTAGCTCCTGACCTACGATGGAAGCTAGGTGTGAATATGCTCTCACTAATCTCACCTCCCATAGTAAAAAGCCTGAGTCTGGAGGCTCCCTGAGAATTAATCTAAATAGCTCTTTCATTTCCCTGACGTAAACACAAATGTCTCCAACAACAATGTGGCACACTGTGGGATGCCCTGAGACCAGACTTTGCTCTCTTATCATTGTCCCTGTAATGTTGTCCTGGAGTTTCTATGGAAACCAAGCCAGGCTTATTAAAAAGGAAAAAAAAAAAACCCAAAAGTTTCACCTTCTCTCAGTCTGCCCTTTACCTGACAGCCAAGATAAACGAGCAGGGTCCTGGGAGGAAGGCAACACAAACATGCATCTCTGCTCAGTGGCCCGTGCTCATTGGCTCTCTGCTGGAAGCCCTTATTTACCTTAATGCTGGGAGGAGGTGGGAATGGGGGAGGCTTGAGGAGGAGTAGCCAGCGGATGGTGTGTGTATGTGTGTGTGATGGTGTGTGTGTGTGGGGGGGGCTGTGATTACTCTCAATACCTCCCATCAACAACCTTGAACCGTGCAGTAATAAAAAGAGGAAAGAGAAGCAAACAACTCTTTCTGGCCCCCATAATGCACGCGGGCCAGATGATGTCATATGTCACCTTCAGCTAATGAAGGTGATGATGACATGCATGAGCGCCGCATACGTTCACCATCTGCTCGGTTCCGCCACGCTGGAGCTGCTCCCCACAATGCTGCAGAGAGGAGCCGAGGCACGTCTGAACCACAGTACGAGTGTCCCTCGACGCATGTGAAAGACCGCCGACTGCATCCAGATGACTCGCTGCGAGTTTAATCATACCTTCACACCACAAGCTGATGAAGAGTCTAGTCTCTGAGGCCACTTATTTTGTATAACCTGAGCAACTAGGACCACTTGGCGGACATGACAGTGGGTGTCTCAAATCAAATCAGGTCGTAACTATTGAGCAACATCACCTGTTAGTAATCCAACATATGCTAATATTAATATAAAAAGTGACATGGTTTTATTCTACATATTATACGTGACAAAATATTTTTTTTCAGTTTCTTATGTCAGGGTGGAGAAAGGCATTCTCGGGAGGATGTAAGCATTTGTGATGGGATTTTGAATGTATAAAATGTGTACATGTTTTCTAGTACTTATTTATTGTGGTTCATCTCCACTGGGGAATTAGATTGTTGCAGTAAAAGCAGACCTAACGTTTCAACAATTTATGACGGGAGATATTTAAAGAAATAAGAGTCTGTTTCAAGTAAGAAGACCAGTGTTTCAAACAAACAGACCAGAATGAAGCTGGATGTGAAATAGGGCTGCATCTAATGATTATTTTTATTTACGAGTATAAAATATCAGAAACTATTACTGAAAAATGACCATCAATAGATGCAAGAGCCCAGTGTGATGTCTTGAAAGTGTTTTTCTCCAACATACAGTCTACAATGATATAAAACCGGGAAAAGCAGAAAATCTTCACGTCTTAGGAGCCCAAACCAGAGAATATTTGGCATTTTAAAATGACTAATTGATTGCCGTAATAAAATTGATAATTTTCTGTCCACTGACTGATCCTGATTACTTGACTAACTGTTCAAGCTTTAATGCAAAATGTAATTTCAAAATTCAGTGTGTCATAGATTTTGATAATTATCACAACATTTCAGATTCATATTCAGTAGGTCATTGCACCGAAAGAATGTCTACCAAATATAATTTTAACAATTAGTTAAGCAGCATTCATTTTAAACAAAGCTAGTAACAGAAGAAATGACCTCTTCCGCTTGCCAGCGGTCGTTTTCCTTCTTAGTTTTGAAGAGTGACAAATTACAGATCAATTGATCGGTTTTGTTTTCCCATTTACTTTTCTTATTTATCATATTTGGTGTATGCGGTAAACTTCAGTAAATTTTAGCTACTTTCTCTTGTTAAGTAGCCAGTGAATAAGAAATGAGAAAAGATAACTTTTAGGATTAAGGATTTTAAGGTCATGTTTTTTCTTTATTCTTTCACTCATTCTATTTAGTGCTAGAGTTAATACTTGAGTGAGAATTGTCGTTCAGATTGATTACATTGTGACGATAAAGCCACTTTGGTGTAGGTGCAGGTTATGAAAGTTGTGATTGACAAGTGCTTGACTTCAGCTGTTGAGCAGAGTGTAAAAAGGCATGCGTTGGTGACTGAAGACGATCTTTAGATAACATCGGATGACCTTTGAGAGCAGCTGAAACTATCAGTCTCCACGGGGGCTACTCTCCTCCTCTTGTCATGTCTTGACACTTTTTTTTTTCTTCCTCTCTCGCCCTCTTTTCTATCTCCTTCTCTCTTTCGCTCTCTGTGTCTGGTGAGTGGAGTTTCTGCGAGTTGGCAGCCTGTATCTGATCCTGAGGTAATTTACTGGTAGCGATAAGGAAGTGGTTTGCAGAGTCTTTCGTTATAGTCCCTTCTGACAGGGCAATCTGAAGCCCAGAGAGACTAAATTGGAGGAAAATTCTGACTCCAGATAGAAGGGAAACATGCAAGGTTATTATACAAATTCAACAGACTGAGATTGAGTGGGGAAACAATCACCGGTGACTGCTGGTTTAATTTTTAGTGATGTGCTTATTCCATTGAGGGAGTGGAAATAACAGTAGAGTAATAGCAGAAGCAGAAAGTGAAGGTTAGAGTGGTCTATTTTCTCGTTTGTTAATGAGTTGCTGGAGACCTTGGCAGTAGCGAGAAATTAGTTCTTATTTGCACAATTTTGATTGTCCGCTTAATCCTGATTTATAATTTTGTTGTTGACCATATAGTACATTTTGTGAGACTTTGTGTGTGTCACTCGTGTGTCGCGTGAAGTCCATTTTTGCCCAGCAGAGCTCTTTTTTTCTCGCAGGTAGGCCGGGCAGACCAGGGTCATTGCCTCAGGGGTAACTTAGAGAAATGCTTCTCTGCTGTGGGAGAAATATGAAAGAGACCCTAAATCAAGACACAGAGCCCCATGAATCATGTCAGCAGCAGGGCTGAAGAAGAGGGATGGGACCATCTGTAGCAGCATATGAATGGCTAACTGACTCACAGTGCTGTTGACACAAGCTGAAGAAGTGTGAAGAGGTTGTGAAGATTAGCGCTGCTGCTCGCGGCAGAGCCTGGAAACCTGCCTCAGTCAAAAATGAGCAAACCCAAACACGCTGCATGCTCCATTCGTCACTCTGACATTTTACAAAATTGTACGCAGGGAATGTCCTTTTGTTATAAAATAAGATGAATTCTCATTACAACACATCTGCAAAACTTGAATTCATGTGGCATGAAATCTTCTTGAATCGTCTCAGTTTTTTTCCCCGTCAAAGCAGCTATGGATGCAAAAGATGCTCCACGAAATGATTTAGAGGGTGTTTCAGCCCACAGCTGTAAAACCTTTGAATGAGGTACTTGCTTGTTTTCTGATATTGTGGATTGCATTTTTTACATAATCATTAAGGTTATGGTCAGACCTGAAAAGATTGGTCGATTAATTGATTAGTCGATCAACAGTAAATTTTATCTGTAGCTATTTTGATAATTGATTAGTCATTTCTGTTTTTCAACACCAAACAGTCCCTGGTTTCAGTGTCTCAGATGTGCAACTTCGAAACTAAATATCATGGGTTTTAAACTGTTGTTTGGACAAAACAAGCAATCTGAATACGTCACCTTTCTGGGAAACTGTAATGGCCCTTTTCCACTGTTTTATGACAGAAAGAACGATTACTTGGTTAATTGAAGATATAATCAACAGATTAATCAATTATTGGTTTTACATTTGTTAATATTATGGTTTAATTTCATATGTATTGTCTGTTTTATTGGTCTCATTTTCAGGTACATCATTCATTGTGGGCCTTTTATTTATGAATTTATTGATCCGTATTGTATTGAACACATTGGTAGGTGGACTTCTGTGCTACACTTATGTGCTCTTGGAGTATGAGTATGTTGTGCACTGTTGTGGTGGCATGTCTTCGATACTGTGTGTTGTCTACTGTGTCCTCTTGTTATTTGTCATTGTGCAAATTAGTTTCTCCTTAATTAAATAATCCAATCTAATCTAATCTAATGTAATCAAATCTAATCTAATCTGAGCCATGTGTCTGTGGCTCCTCTATTGTTAAACTCTGGTTGTTAATACCTGTGCTCTTTGATGTACTGACAGTTTTAGTGGGAATATTAGAACCTTGCTAATTATACTGTAAAAGCAGATGAGGCAGGTTGAGCTCCGCCATGAAATAATTCGATTACTTACAACACTTAATCATAAAAATAATTTCGGAATTGACACTTTGTAGACAGCTAACAGCGTAAGAAATGTGGCTGTCCCCTGTTCATGTAATCAAACAACAAGTTATATTATAAACACAGTGTTATAATAAAACTACGCTTGGAGTGAGGTTTGTAGAATGAGAATTAATTGTCACTATGAAGCAAATGATTTTGCCCTCTAATGTGAAATAACAGCGGAGGCATTGTTTTGACATTTAAATTGCACTGACACTACAGTGTCGTAAAAGAACCTTGTGGCAGTGGTAAATTAGTCTCTTTGAGAAAGCACTGAATCTTGATCGCTGTGCCCACCGGTGAGGCCGTGTTGTTAAAGCACAGTAACGGGACTTCACAGCCGACCCCCAGGGCTTGTTATCTAGAGATTTCACCAAACAGATTAACCCATCAAACCACTGGCATACAATTCATGACAAGGGCATGAAATGGTATTTATGAAGGGGTAGGTGTTTTCAAGCTCATAAACAGGAGGTATTGTTCATGTAATGTATCTGAAAAGTCGAAGTGGAGGATAATGCACTGTCTCTCTTAGATAAATTATGATGATCTTCACAGAGGGTGCAGAGAAGGGCTATTTGTAAAAGGCTGACAGTGGGAAGATGAATTACTTTTCCTCGTAAAAATCTATTGTCAACAAGGAAACACATTAAAGTTTGTGCTAATAAGGATCAGCCCAATCTGTGATCTTTAAATGAATAAACATGTAACTGTAATTTTACTTTCTAAAATGCTGCGAACAAATCATCCAAAACAGCATGGGCTGTTTGTTGAATGTTTTGTTGAATATGCGAATACTACATTAGTTACAGAAGCCCATGCATCAACATTTTGTTTTTGGAACTGCACTTGTTTGTTCACTAGTCATGCACATCACTTCTCATCCCTCTTTAAATGAATAAATGAGTTGTTTAAAGCTATTTTGTTTAAAAAAAAAAAAAAAAATGCACTGCAGCTGTGAGCACAGCATCCAAAAACCCGGTGTTTTTTGAACATTTCCTTAATTACAAAAGGAAGTTAAACAGTGTGCCCTGCCTGAGGGGAAACATATTGACTGATTTAGCATCAAACAGAGAGAGATTGAGAGATTGGCGTAATTGTGATGGACCTTGGGGGAGTAGAGTATTAGTCCTAAGAGCTGTACTGGCGGTAAGAGGTGCAGTTTTGCAGCTGTATTATTCTCATGTGATTGGCCACACAGAGATGAGTGTGGGGAGATACCACGAGGAAACATAAACACAGATAAGCCCATCAGAGAAGGAAGGTAGAGATGCTATGTGATCAGTCAACTATAAAATGGACTTACACCTAGCAGTTTTACTGTCTCTCAAGAAAGATTGGTGATATGACATGGAAGGAAAATGTTAAACAATCCAACTATATTTTATCTCTTTCACCCTCAGCTCTTTCAGTGTAGCCAAACAAACACTAAATATCAATTTCTAGTTTATTAGTTAGATCTAGTTAAAGTTAACCCTGCCGTCATGAAGGTTATAATGTGTTGTAGTCAATAAAGGTTTGGGTAAACCCAACCGTGCCTCAGTTACTCTATTGCGGACACGAGGGCTTTTATGGATGGATATAGACTTATGTCTGTATTTAAAAAAAAAAAAAAAAAAAAAAATCTCTGATCAAGGACACTCAATGTGGTTTTGTTTTTTTTTATCTTAGAGATTAATGTTTGGAATATAACAACAGCTAAATTGGCTGATTTGGAAATAATGTAATTAAACTTAAAACTGCATCACATGAATGAAGAGTTTGACTAATAATCAGTTTTTTCAACTATTCACACCTGAAACTATTCTGCCAATTTTACTGCTGTGCTTACAACCTTTTAACAGCATGAAAAAACTACAGAAAACTACAGTTTGTTGTGTAATGTTAGTCCCTCTACTAAAATATATATGTCAGTTATTTTATAGCAGTTTTCAATTAATTGTTTTAAGTTCTCTTAGTAGGGGTGCCCTTTTGTTTGCATTTGCGTTACAGATTGTGCCTTAAAGAATATTTGAGTTACTTAGATACTGCCTGGGTTGTTTTTCTGTCTCCTGCTTTGAATTTGTGCGTGTGTCAGCGTCACCAGACTCCTCGGCTGTTTCTGAATATATTGCTGTCCTTTTTCCTCCTTTAACTGGTTCTTGAGGTTTGTTTTAATTCCAGCGTAGCATGAGTGGGTGGAGGTTTGATGGTTGCTCCTTGTTAATAGGTATGCAGCTGTCTCAGTGTCCATACGAAGATGCAGTATTCAAGCAGACAACAAAACAAGAACTCTAGAAACTCTAGAATTTGCTAAAGCAGTTTTGACAGGAAACCTTGTTTTAATGCACTAACAGACGTAAAGTGATGTGAAGTACTACAGTATATGTGTTAATGCTCATGGGAAGGTACATAAATGCTATTTCAGAATTTGAGAAGTGGGTAAACAGCAGTGTCATGCATGTACCTGGTTATAATATTCAGTTTTTTGTTGAAAATGTTTTAGAAAATTGATTTAACTACTGTTTAATTGTATTGCATTACACAGTAAGGCGTTCTTATTATTTTGTCCATTTTATTTATCTCAATGAGGGCACAAAAAGTATTAGACACATATCATTTTGTATTTCCTATTTTGTATTATACATATTAATAAACAACTCAACGAAGCCTGTTGTTGTGGCCTTTATAGTCGAAGGCGGTGACCCTCTTCAGATCTCCGAATACAGGCCCATCAGTATCTTATTCATAGTATCCAAGGTACTTGAAAGACTGGTTGCCAAACAAATCACTTACCATCTTAACAGTAGCTCCTTCCCACTACACTCAATGCAATTTGGATTCAGGGCTATTGACTTTACAGAAACAGGTACATTCTAATTCAAAGACAAAGTTATATCATCAGTGGACAGTGGCAGGGTTGTGGGGGCCGTGCTCCTTTATTTACGGAATCTATTCACTAATTTTCCACAGAGTTTCCACAAACCTTACCAAATCCTTCCTCTCATTCCTTTCCAAACTTGTCAGAATCGCTAATTATAAACCCACCCCCCTTTATCTATCAACTGGTGTCCTGCAGGGCACTATACTGGGCCCAATCGTGTTCAGTATATACATTAATGATGCTTTCTGTGTGTGGACAATTTGATATCTTAATGTATACTGATGATACAGTTATTTCTACTCATGATAAAACTGCAGAAGAGGTTGCAAACAAGCTAAAAGATGTTATGTTACTGTTCACTTAACCAGTGCTGTTTGCAATTGAATGTGTCAAACAGTTTGTATGTTTTTCTCCACAGGCCTAGATGTAGAGCAAGGTATTCTCATATCATGAGAGAGACTATAAGTTGTCTCAGAATACAATTATTTAGGAGTACATTTAGATTCAAAGCTTGGCTTTTAAACCCACACAAAAAGGGGTCTGTAAAATTCAGTTTGGCAAACTTCAGGTTTACCAGAAACTTCCCATCAACTGAGACAGCTAAGATACTCAATAGTTCTCTCCTATCGCACTTATTGTCTGATAAGTTGGTCTAATGCGCACTGTACAGCCTTAAAACCACTGGACTCGTTTTAAAAACAAGTACTTAAAACTTTAGACAAGAAGCCATTCAGTTTTCATCATTACAATATTATAAATCAGTATAAAATTGGCTTAGCTGGGAAAACCTTGTCAAATACAAACAATTTCTGTGTAGTTTATAAGATTATGCATGGTTTAGTTACTCCTCTCTTTCTGGCTTCATCATCTTCAAACCAACTGCATACAGAGCTACTAGAGGTGCAGCTAGGGGGAGACTGCACAATCCCACGCAGAAAAACTAGTTAGTCAGTCCGTCTTTCACAAAAATCATCACATCAGTTAAATTCACAATCAATTATACAGTCCCCCTCCTGTTATTTATTTATCATTTTAAGAAATGGATTATTAAGAACCAACAATGTAAACACTGGTGCTGTTTTGATCCACTTTAACACGATTACACTCTTACTGTACCTGTATCATTTCACTATATTACATATTGTATTTAACTGAATCGTATATGTTTTTTTTAATCTATATTCTATATACTTTTATCCCAATGTAGTATGTGTTTAACTTTTGTACATATTGTATTATTCTTATTATTTTTGAATGCCTAACAACATCAGGCAAGGGGACAGTCGCTGAAAACTAGCCTTTTGGCTAATTCGGGTACATCTACATTTATTTGAATGTTCAAAATAAAATAAATAAATAAACCAATATATAAAATTCACACAGGATTGATCTTTTGGCTTTATTGTTCAAAACAACATTTTCTCACACATGTTCCATCGAGTCTGCTTCTCTGCAACTGCACTTGTTTGACTTCTCACGATGACTGTCATTCTTTTAAATTTGATGGCACACAGACTTCTTAATCTGAAGAGCCTTTAATTCATCTCAAATCACTCTGACTGGTGTTTTGCAGCCGTCATTCAGCTAGGAGCTTTCAAGTCCCTGCAGGAGGTTTATGAGCTGCTTTACCATTAGCAGCAGTTTTTCCTTTGGCCCATTTAGCCGCTGTTACACTGAGCAAAAAGAAGAATGACGGTGTGAGCAAATATCCGCAAATGGTTTCACAGGGGTGATTAGACTGTTTGTATTTTGGTCCCATTTGCCAGCGTGTTTTCTACTGCTGGTGATCTATAGTATTCTCTGAGATGTAGTGACAGTGCGGTGGATCTAAGTATCTGTGGCTGGAGGAACAGCAGATGTGGCTACTTGCTCCTGCCAGCTGTGGTAAAACAATCAGCAATGTGAGGACAAAAGCCAGGACACATACTGTAATTTAGAGCTGAAAGCTGGGCCTCAGTGGTGTCTGTATGGGACTTTGAATTAGTGTGTGACAGCACATAGTGTTTGCAGAGGAATGTTTATTTAATATATCTCATTAATATTACTCTAATACTTTAGTTTAATTTATATCAGTGGGCTGCTTTTGATCATGCTGCCCACTAAGTAACTATTTGTCCTGAAAGGATAGGTTTGAAGGTTTTTTTTTTCCAGTTTTATTATAATGCAGTACTCATATGCCATACTGTATGTACTTTGAAAGAGTTAGTTGCAGTCCCTATAATCATCTGTTCTCTCCCTTCTGCCTGTGAAGACATCCCTTCCCAGCGGGCGATGGGGGCAGAATTCACAGTCTTCAATCTGTGCAAAGATGCATTCTAAAGTTTATCTGACGCCAATATGAGGCTTCAGCAGTCTGAATGAGATAAATCAAATGGGTATCTTCCAAAGCTGCATTTTTTTTACCTATGAAATCTGTCTTTGTGTTTCCTTGCTGGACTGTGGCGAAGGGATACTTCCTGTTAGTTGCATGTACTCTATGTTAAATGCAGGAGCACAATACCTGCAAAAACATGTGCATATCTGCTGTTTGTGGCTGTTTTCTATTTTGAAATATCACAGGGCCTTAAACCTGTGATTTTTTTTTTTTTTTTTTTTGGCCAAGTTGTGAACACAACATTGACATAGCATCACCTTTTAAGTGTATATGGCAAACTTGTTAGCAAACAGTTGCTTATTTACACATCCAGCAGTTATGAAGCAACAGTATCATTCATTTAGAGATATCTGGCTCTTTAACTGCTAATTGCTCCGCCAGCTACTATGTCTCTCTGTTGTTTGGTGCTGAGCAGCGAATGTAGAGTGGGTTTTTAGAGCATTTTTGCTGAAAACAGCTGCCTGCTCTGGCCAAAAATGACATAATGAGAGCAGTGAGGGTGAAACACAACAGTAAAGTCACGAGCCGGACGCCTAAACAATGAACTGAAACTCGCTATAAATCTCTGTAAAGTCGAGAGGAGCTGCAGATTCGGGTGATAATTCTCTGTAGGTTCATCACTACGATTGACCACCTCATTATAGCCTCTTATATGAGGCTTTAGTTCTCCTAAAGATTTGGCTGAACATTGGAATGCATGGAACTAGGACTCTGGGTTTTGTTCCTTTGCTAACATGACTACACTGTATTTCACACAACATGACTACACTGGGCTCTCTTCATGGCAAATACTGAGAGGAAGAAACATGGTTACGACCAATAACTGTCTCAACATGCATATACAAATAGCATAAGAGTAAGATTTACATGAAAACGTCTGAAGATGACGATTGTTTTCTTATCCATCACAAAGTTTCTTCATTTTGTGTTTTTCTCCCATTAACATAATTTTTTTTGGCTTGCCTTAGGGCGACTAAGAATGACCTGAGTTGCCTGAGTGACTGTGACTTAACATTTGAGCTGGATTTATGCTTGACGCAAGGGAGTAAGCAGAGTTCCACTGAACGGCATAGGTTTTGATTTATAGTCCAGTGTCGGATTTCTCTTATTTCTATTACGGCAACAACACTTGATGGATGTATTGAACATGATCAGACAACTTTGTGCTTTAATTGGAGTGCATTCTCCACTGTGCTCATGTTTACATTCTTTCATTCACTTTGCAATGTCAAACTACTGACAGGTTGAACCATGCAATTGCTTGCAGTGAGCAGGGGTTGTGCAATGTATATGATTTTGCTTGCTGAAAAGGAGAAAACTACTGAGGCTTTCTTCAGCTTCAACTTGCTTAATGTTGCCTGAGAACACTGCCAACAGTCTCTACCAGCACTGGGTACTTGTAGGAGAAAACATAAGCAGCTCAAATTGACCATTCACATACCACCTCACCACAAGCCACTCCAATGTGTAGGTTCATTTTTGAGGAGGCGCCACACAGCTCCGGCGTATATACGTCTACGTGTGCTATATGTCTGTAATTTCCAAAGCTATACCTTTTAACAAGTGTTGGAAAGTAACAAAGTTTATTTACTCAAGTACTGGAACAATTTTTGAAGTACTTGAGCTTCACATGAGTATTCCCTATTTATGCTACTATATATTTCTACTCTACTGTGATTCTTAGGGAGATATTGTAATTTTACTTCATTACATTTATTTAACAGCTAATGTTATTAGTTAATTTGAGGATTAAGATTCTACATACAAAACATATGATCAACTTACTAAGTATGATATATTTCTGTAAAATACCCATCACAGTTAAAATTAAAGTGCTGGCATGTTAATACATCAAAAGTAAGTATCCAAAGCATAATAATATAACACTGGCAGGGGCTTTACTACATAGTGAGTACTTTTATTTTTGATACTTCAAGTACATTCAGTTGCTAAACTTCTGTATTTCAATGTAAGTAAAATTTGGATTGCATGACTTTTACTTGGAGTATTTTTACATTGTGGTGTTGCTAGTTTTACTTCAGTAAATGAGCTTTTTCACCACTGCGCCAAATGCAAACCGACAAATATCCCATTAATTATATGTGTAAAAAAAAAACTGTTCAAAAATATAACAAAAAGCCATGTTATGGTTTTTTAGCCAGTGTACACATACTCTGCTGGCATTAGATAAAATAGGTACAGATTTATCATTGCTCACCGTGATGTATTTAAAATTTGCTGCATAAATTGTGTGCTTCCTTCTGCTTATACTTTTGAAAGTAAAGGACCGATCATTTACAGACAGTGAGAGTTGCAGCACTGCTGAGCATAGCACTGACAAATTACATGTTAATATCCGGCTGGAATATCTCAGCCCAAAAGTGCTGGAGCATGCTTCTTAAAGCCTTATTATAATCTATTTGTGCTCCGTTGGCTCCACCGCTGGGCTAGATAGATGCCTTGTTATGAAACAGTGGTATTGTGAGAGGAAGTCCAATCTTTTCTCAAGTGTTTACTTTAAACCTGACATCCTTGCTGCCTCGACTATTTGATAGCCTGGGAATAAGAGCGTTGCTCTGGGCTTGTTGATTTGTTTATGCGTGTTTACAAAACTCCTCATAAATTCATAATCATCCTCTCAGTGATTTTTCTCTGCATCTTCAAGAAGCAGGTGTTGAAATTTGGACAAGCTCAGTCAGTGGATGAAGATGGCAAAGATGACTAAGCCTCTTAAGTTTTGTGCCAGAGAGGAAAATCATCAGAGTGATGATTTTGATAATCTGCGTTGGACTGAGACCAAAAAATCAGTATATGAGGATATTGCATGATATTTATTTGTGTTCTGCGGTAAAATGAAACTTTCAGATTGATGTAAAAGATGCTGTATTTAAGCATTGTAAAGAAAATGCAGCGGAACGTTATTTTTGGTACAAGCGTGTTGATCACTCATATCATAAAAGCTCTGATGAGTCTTTTATTTTCTGCCCTGCTCTTACCACATCTGTTTAATCCTGAAGATTACTGCCCTTATGGGGCATTAACATCATTTAAAATTCCCTCTCTCGTTGACCATCTGCTTTTATGAGGCCATTGTACCTCCTTGATAGCCAACTTTTCCATTTGTCCTTATACCTCCCATAAAAGTCAAATATTTAAGAGATGTGATAAAAGTTCCATTGCTATTTGAGGAGCCCTGATATCTCTTTGGCATTAACGGTGTGCATGATGCAGTAGCTCTCACAGAGCCACTTAGCTTCGGTGGGAAATTATCGGTACAATGTACAATACCCGCTCTTTACTACCCAAATAATGGATTTCTGTGAATGTGAAGTAGGTGTTGTATTGGGCATTGACGTTAAGGGAAGTGCCAAGCAGTGTGCTGGCAGAGGTTTTGTGAAAGTGTTCTAAACGTTGGAAGAATGCTGTTTATGTACAGTTCTTTCTGGATGTGTTCAAATAGTTTTGTTGTGGCTATCAAGGTGAGGCTGATGCACCGGGAGGTTGTAGCAACAGCAACAATGTCAGAAAAAAGGAGGCTGAATAAACCTAAACATGCAGCAGTCAGCGTTAATTCATTAGCTTTGTTTTTCCATACATGCACCATTTGAAGTGCAGGTGCATTATTCAAATTTGTCAGCGACTTTGACATCACCACCTGTTAACACCAAAGTGTACTGGTGGCATAGTGTTGTTACTGAGAGAATTGGTGAGTAAATACTGTAAATTCATGTATTGACTTGACCCCTGTAGTTTTAGCATACTGTCTGTTCCACAAGCTCACACTGTGCCCCTCTTGTGCAGGGATCTTGGGGCTCTGTGCCATTAAAAGACCATGTGCTGTAATGTCCCCAAACAATGCTCATTGTAAAAAAACATGAATGGACAAACAAACACCAAGTGCACAAAGTTGCCCCCCCTACACGGTTGTGTCATTGTCAAAGACACCGAATGGGCACATAAACCTGAAGTAAAAAGCATTACAAGTTATTCAAGTGAAAAAAATGAAATGTTTGATTTATGTGGACACACTGATATCAAATAGTCCAACTCTGTCTCCTGTATGTGTATATACTACTAATTTGCCTTGTCGAATACCTTTTTGTAAGAAGCATACTTTGTTTCCTGGAAATTTCAAGATCAAGATCAAGATATACTTCATTGTCAGTTTTTTTTTTTTTTGGACTCATACATTGCAGGTTTAGGTTACTGAAAGACTATTTAAAAAAACACTCATTACGCCCTGTTTGTTGCTTCAAGTCAGGGTTAACTTTTCAGTACCATGATGCTGATGAGGACACGATGTTTCCCCAACAAGTTAACAACATATAACCATAAAAAAACACTAATCATGCTTTAGCTGTCATGACTGGATTTTGTAGTGCAAAACAAATAAAATACAGTACATTGACAGTAAACATTTTACAGAAATGTCAGTATGACCATTTTACACTTTGCAAATATGTTCAGTCAAAACACGTCCTTGTGTTGACTTGAAAAAAACATCACCTTTTCCCAACCAGATCTCACTCAAAAGTACAAATACAGAAATCTACCATTTAAAGTAACCCAACCTTTTCCAGCTTTGGCAGAATTTATGGGCTTGGTACCAGGATCAGTACAACCAAAAATCTGAAATGATCCCACTGTGGAACCATTTGATCAAAATGAAGAATAAATCAAAAGGTGTCGAGTAAAATCACACAGTTCTCCATGGACAAAAGAGCTTTGCTCAGTTTCTGAGGAGGTCGATATGTTGTATGTCTACAGGAATAACTTCTGTTGTAGTGTTGACTTTGTTAAGAATAAACTTTTATTGAAGTTTTAACAAAAATGGTTTCATACAATATTTTATCAAAACCAAAATTAAGTACATGCTGTATGTGCATGCCGAAAAAAATAGTCTGGCCATGAATCATAGGCTACATTTAGGAGTCAGAGATCTTCAGTTGCACAGTCGAGAGCTGGCATTCTTTCTCTGGGCATTGATTTTGGCCGGTACAAAGTTTTTCAGGAGGAAAACTGATTGTGTGAGCTGTGTGATCTGGGTGTAATGGAAAGTGAGTGCCAATTTGTTTTATGCTGGGCAATTTATGATAATTTAAGAGAGTGTATTTTCCATGAAATGGCTCAACAAAGCTCAGAGATATTCTATATTTTGATGTTTTTAATTTTACTAACTTTGTCTCAAAAACCTGGAAAAGAGGGCAAGGTGGATCATTCAATTAATATTTATTCTGATTTCCTCAGTACTAAAGTATATAATATATGTATGTTTTGGTCAGTGATTTTTGAATTTTGTTGTAGACAATGATGGCCTGAAGATTTGTATGTGATGGTGGTTCCCCGTTTTTGGACTTTGTTGTTTGGAAATGTCTAAGCAGCACTCTGGTCCTGCCTTGTATGACTTTATTGTGTCTTGTAAGGCCATCAAGGCTAGGCATAGTTAAAGGCAGGACAAAATAATAAAAATTTCATTCATTCATTCATTCATTCATTCATTAAAGCCTAAAAGAGATCTCGCTATTTTGAATGTTGTGGATAGAACATACAGTTCAGATGAAATCTTTGACTGAATTCTGTTGGTGAGAAGCCAAAAAAGTGCTAGTCAAAGTACAAGTAATATTGTTTACCAACTCAATATAAAAAATAGGTAAATTAAATTTAAACATTCAATATAAAATGATAATTGTTAGCCGTTAGAGCCGACTTACAGATTCCTGAAACAAGATGCCCATTACCCACTAACCAACTACCAGACCATATTAATTACCGCTGCCACCTTATTCAAACACCTCGGACCGGCTAATTTCATAGTGTCTCACTGGCACAAGTCAGTACAACTTCAAGGCTCTGGGCTCCCTAGTAATTGGAACAAACATGGCAGTAGTGATGTTTGGAGTTAAATCTTTGCCAGAGGCACTGTTGACTACTGTTGTATTATCCTCTTTGTCAGAGCTCTCAGTGAAGGTACACAGTTCTATATACACATACTGGCAAACCTTGTAATCCTAATCATAATAATCCTTTATGAAAATACCTTATTACAACCTGTCTGCAAAAGTTTTGTCAGTCAATTAATTTATCTGGTTCAGAATCATTCCTAAAGATATCAGAAAACTCTGGGCTTTCTGTACATATTTTGGAATATAAACCTACCCTTCCTTACTGCAGGAGGTAAGGAAATCTTGATGTATTATTTAATTACAATGTTGTGTCAGTGTGTGTATTGCTTTCTTTATTACCATATTAACTCTGGGTTATTGCACCAAACAGATGTTCGTTTGAAGCATGGCTCTCTTGTTGATTTTACACATTAAACTGCCTATGTATGTTGTGTTGTCTTGCCTGAAGTATTTTCTGTCCTGTTGAGCTTAAGTGAACAGGCTGTTTTGAAGTAGCGGACTCTCCCAGATCCTCTCTGCACTCGGCAATGAGGCAGAAGGACTTTTGTTTCCTCAGTGACAGCTGGCAGGCAGGTATTGCCTTCTGGCCTACTAACCGCAGGCCTTCTTTGTTTCTCACTCAGCCAACCATGAACAGTGTGCATGGTCGACCTCCTTCATCTCCCGAGCCACTGAACTCCTCTCTCCATAACATTTTGATGAAGGTGCTCTCAAGAAGAATACATTTCTGCATTTAGACACCAACCTGTTTTCTTTTTTTATTTTAACAGAACTTTGTAAGAAATGGAAAAAAAAAAAAAATCGCATCAGGTTGAAAGATAACTGACTGTCTGAACATAACTGGCTCTTGCCTTCTTGTTGCTTTTATTCTTCCTCAGCAGTTTTTAAATAGCCACCTTAGCATATAATCTAAAAAATTGATGGTTTCTGTTAAAATAACTCCGTCTTATTTATCACCACAGCAATTATTCATGTGAACTCACAATTGAAAGACAGAGGGTTTAACTGCCAGTAATTAACAGACATGCTTAATTGCAGCTCATTATTGATACCTCAAAGGCAGCAGAAGCATAGTAATAGATCTAAAACCACCACAACAGACAGATTGAAACACTACATCTTTAGATCAGTTTATACTTCCACATAGAATCAACGCCTTAGGTACGGTGTAGGTACAGCGTAGCCGTGTACCCTGTGCTGTAGCCTGACGTGCATCTCCCTAGAAATGTAACTACATGTCTGGCAGACCACAACAGCTGTGACCCTCCTTCGGCCTCAATTGGTTCAGTGGTCGTACACACCATCTCCTCCGACGTCTTCTCTCTTTTCAGCGTTGCAGTAATTTAAGTAAAAGCAATTAACATTTATTCGTTCCAACTTCAACATGACCCGCAAATGGTTTCAGTTGCCATTGTTTGAAGCACACAAAAACTCAACAAGATAAGGTTTTGGTGGATTAATTGCAGAGCGATGCAGACACGCCAGCGCACAATTATAAATGCTCACAACGGCATAGGTCACTTGAATAGGCTACGGTGTAGGCTGTGGGTCGATCCTACACAGAAGTATAAACCGGCTTCTAATTTGTAAGTGTTACTCTTGGACAATAAGCGAATTTTGAAAAAAAGAAAAATGTATATAATATGTAATGTATCTAAAACCAGAAACTATTTTGAATTCTGCCGAATAGTGAACTTGAACCACTATTCATATAAAAGAGCTTAAGAAAACACATGAGGAGAGATAAGAAAAGTAAGAAAATTAAGAAAACATCTTCACCAGTCCAACAAAACATGCCAGCTCTAACGAAAACGCTGCAAATATAGCAAACACAACTAAACACAGAAACGCACTGAAGAGGACTGCACATCAGTGGCAGTTATCGTTATGGAGATTATGTTAATTAATGACAATACATCAAATGACAATGTACCGACAATGTGAAAGGGGTCACCTGCTGATCCTGCCTCCCTCTGCGGCTCCTCCCAGCTTTATGGACCTTTATAGCAAGTTTCAGTTTGTCATTGTTTAGCTTTCCGGGCGCAACTGTTTTGGTGCACTCTCACTCCTCTGGCAGTGTCATTTTCAGCCGCAGCACGCAGCTTTTTCAGGCCAAAGAGCTCTAAAAACCTACTGTACACTACCTGCTCAGCACCAAACAGAAGACAGACACAATTAGAAACCAGCTGGTGAACATAGTGGAACATTTAGCAACTAAAGAGCCAGATATTTCCCTCAGGAGGTGGTAGAAAGCAAAAACCTCTAGAAGGAAAGTGAATATTGAATAGGTGGACGCGAATCCAGATGAATGATATTGTTGCTCTGTAACTGCTGGATGTTCAAATAAGCAACTGTTTGCTAACAAGCTCACCATATCAAAACGGTAATGATATGTCAGTGTTGTGTTCACAACTTGTCACCGCTGCCCTCAGGTTGCAAGAAAATTAATGATTACAGATTTAAGTTTATTTCAGTTTTAACATTCTCTCATTATTGCAGGTACCTGCTTCACACCTAGTGCATAGCAAGTGTATATAGTGCGTACAGGCTAACATATTCTTTATCGCGCTAAATAAATGGAGTAAGTAACTCCATGGGTGTCAACCGCAGCAGCAACTTTGGTGTGTTAATCAGTTTTTAGAGGAGGTCAGGGAGAAGAGCTATGCTCCTCTTCTGCCACGATCAGAGTGAATTACTTTGACGTACCAGTCCTACTCTGTCCTGAAGTAAGGAAATAAGGCAAAGAAGGCCTCCGATTTCTTTGTTCTAGGTTTTGCACAAGTATAGCTGAATGAGACAGGGATAAGAGCCAAGAATAAAATGATTGAAATTTTCAATCTAGGGCTGAACAGCAGCGTGAGCTGAGATGAGATGCAAACCAAGCGTCCCTTTGGGGAGAAGGATATGGATTATAGGATTCCTCTGCTGGTCCACAGAGACACAGGCAATCACTCAGCTGTTTGATATCCTCTTGCAGGTTGTGTTTGATGCTACTGTATGCTTTTTACTCACCCTGAGGAATATATGATGACTATGATCAATGTTTTTTATCTATGGCACCTTTTAAGGAGCAGACCCTTATTTTCTGGTGTTGCAACCCCCCGAGAGACTGTGTTGCATTGCCAGCCCTGCAGTATGTTACAAAAGATGGTATGTGTTTCAGGTTATGGATCCCAGTGGCATAATGAAACATATTGCTTGCTGAATGCAAGAGAAGCTGCCAGTGTGTGTGTGTGTGTGTGTGTGTGTGTGTGTGTGTGTGTGTGTGTGTGTGAGCGCGTGCGTGCGCGCATGGATACCAATTAAATTTTTTGAAATGCGCCTCCCTTTTAACTGCGTCTAAATTCATGCATGTCAGTGTTTTTCACAATATTAAACACTTTTTGGTAATGAGATAGATTATTTTTGTTAATACAGATGTGTGGCCTTACACATATTCATTGGGTGGAACAGGGCACAGATGGCTCTGATGTAAGCTCTTCAATCTGCTATTAATCACACTGTACAGAAAGGAGGAAAAAGACTGCAGTAAAGGTCATGAGGTGGATTTTGTGCTATTTGTTACATAGCATGGCATCTCATGATAAATGTATGCACCCTCTGAGATTATCAAAGGCTACGAGTGCAAGCGGGCCCAGTAATCTCCTTTTACTATAGATTTTTTACTTTTATTTTTTTTAATAGGTGGGCCATTAACAATTTATTGTAGCGCCAGACTCAACAATGACTATCTTTCTTCCATTTCTTACACATACAATCTCAATCTCAGCAGGTGTGTCCGGGGAATAAACAGAACTGGAGGCAGCTGGATCATAGCTCCTGTATAAACGGTTAAGGTGCAACATAGCCCCAACACGTCAACCTCCAGCTGCATCGAAGAAACAGGGCCCTCACTTTCACTCTGGGTCGATCAGTTGGTTTTAATGTGCACAAGAAGCCAAGTTATTCAATGAAACCATGTTATGGCAGGAAAAATCTGTTAACTTGTTGCTGACATGCACTGCAATAACCTGGTTACTCTAAAATCCAACATGCAGCTGGCGAGAATGTCTCCAATCTCTTACATCCAGACTTTCTTTTATGTGAACAAAAGTTTTCCCTAATTACTCAAATTTGGTTGAAGAAGGTTCCACACACCAGCACATTTTTGATCTAAGCACATGGAATAAATTGATTTTCTTAACATCTGATGTTAAAATAAATGTTAAAGGAAATTAAAAGACACCAGTCATAAATGATGGCGCAAATCTGAGCCCAAATGAAGCCAAAAAAACCCCTGAAAAACATCTCACTTGATTTCATAAGCTCGCAAATATATATATATTTTCACTTTGAGATTCAGTTGTACAAATCTGCAAAACAAATGCATTTTTATAAATACTCCTTTGAGCATCTGTCCATACCAAATTGTCGCTATTGCAGACAGATTTTAAATGTTCATTTTAGTATTTTTATTTAACTTGACAGGAAGAAGAAAGACAGCAGCCACAGCGGAGATGACAAAGACAGAGGTCACAAAAAGAAAAGAAAGAGCCTAATAAGAAAAATTATGGCGATAACAGAATCACCACTGATAAAGAGTAAAAAAAGGGCGCTGAATGGAAGCTGTATTTTCCCAAAACTAATCACATTTAGGTGCTCAGATTTACAAGAAATGAACATCAAAATTACATCTCAAGGACCCAGACATCCTGACTGAATTGAATTCTGACACCCATCATTGCTTTTAAATGAATTAGGTACCCATGCTTTCTGCACTTTATTTATTCATACATTTTTTTAATCTGACCTTGAATTGCTTGAGGAGCAGAGCCAATTTGTTTTAGCTGCTACCGAATCACCCACCACTCATTTTAGCCACTGATTGATTTATTTTACGTTTTCTTTTTAATTCTCCAATCCGGATATTTTGAGTTCAAAGTGACACCGGGCCGACACTTTAGTGGTCTGCTCCGCCTGCACTTTGTCAGAACTGCTGCAAACACACAGACTCAGCAGATCTTTCAGCCGTGGGTGACTTTACCTTGATCTACCAGTTTGATTAAATGATATGCCGGGGATTGAGATGTGAGTGAGTAGTGCTCACTCACCAGCCGCCATGGTCAGAGTCATTGCAGCTGACAGATTGTACTGAGGCTAAAGAGTGAGGAGTCCTTGAGGTGAACTGAAGCCTATTACCAAGCTGTAACAACAATGAACCGCTTTAAAACAAGGATTAATGCTGCATATTCAAACGTTAAGGCAAAAATCAGAAATGAATAGTTGAGCACAGTATACTGTACTCACAGTGCAGTTTAATAGTTTCATTTCTAGGAGATATTATAAAGGGCTTGATATATACTGTAGTTTTGATAAACCATATATGTAATATGCAGCCTTACCACTGCAACTCATGTGCACATGTGCACGTGAATCGCGTTTCCTCCGCAACACGAATCCCACTTTAACCCCAGGATATGCCTACAAATGAATTATACCCCTACCTTTGTGTGAGTTCAGAATATTAATCATCTTTTGGTATTGCTCCTGAAGAGAAGAAGAGATAATATGTTGGATTTTATTCAGAGTGAGAGTGTCGAGTTTGCTTTACGGATACATTGCTGGTGTATTTCTCAGTGGTGGATGAAGCACTCAGTTCCTTTATTTAAGTCAAAGTACTATTTCTATAATGTAGAAATACTCCATTACCAGCAAGATGTACTTAAAGTATCAGAATACTCTTTTTTTTTTTTCTTAGACATGAAATTATTAAATTGTTAGTACTAACTGTTAGATATTTTAGTACCCTTTTAAGTGGTCATAAAATAAATCTGTGAGATTGAGAGATGATTCATGGAAGAGGAAAAAAGAAGAACTCACTTCAGCCACACAAATCTGTCTTCATTTTTTGACTTTTCTCCAGTCTTTGCTTTTTTGTGAAGTACTGGAGAGTTTTAACTTTGTTGGCCTCAAGCATTTAATTTAAACAAAGTTTAGAGGAGAAATGTCTCTCATAGGTAGAACTGCTAACAACGAATAGACAAATGAAAGCTGACCACTGGCCTCACCTACACCCTGGTTTTTTGTAAGGGATCATGCGCCACTGGTTTATTTGTTGACAATGTGAGGTTTCTTATAAACTTATCACGTTTTATGTAGTACGTATAATCTTAATGTGAAAATTAACTAGTAACTACAATTCTCAAATAAATGTAGTGGAGTGAAAAGCACAATATTTCCCTCTGAAATGCAGTCGAGTGGGATAAAGTATCATAAAGTGAAGTGAAGTACAAGTACAACGATTTGTGCATGCCACCACTACACGTTTTATGCTTTAACATGACAAGAGAAAATATGAAAGTACTTACAGACCCTTCCCTCTGTCTTCTGTACTTTGTTCACAGCTACACCCTCCGTGTGGTCGGCAATGGGATTAAAGCTCAGAGTGCCAACCCTGAAGTCAAGGTGAAGGAGGCAGACCCTGTGATAAATCAAATCATTGACAAACTGAAACACATCAATCAGGTGAGAATCTCTCATTTTGTGCACATATTTGCCAAATGTACATTATACCATTTCCTCTTTTATTGAAGCTCTCTCTTTCTTTTAATTCTATATTTCTATCCCTCATTCTGTCAGAGATATGGTAAATGTCTCGTCAGGCATTCTGCTAATTCTCTCTGCTTCTTTGTTAGTTTATGGGACATAAAATATCTCCTGTTAGCTTTTGGCTTGTTCCTTAAGGTACACAGAAACTGCTGCCCTGTAAAGAAACAACTGCTCACAAAGCTGAAGGCCTTCACACTATACCTTTGAATAATCCTTGATAGAACAATTCTTTTATATCATCTTTCATATTACCGGTAAGTACCGGCTAATAGAAAACTTGTCTCAAATGCTAAATCCTCTCAAGGCAATGAAAAACAAAATCAATCGTTACACATTTAGAAACCCATTTGATCTGGTTTGTGTGTCTTCATATTTACAAAATTCTTTTTCTGCTCTTTGTCAAAATCAATGTAGCCAAGTCTGCTTTCATGCACATTTCTGCTGCTGTGGCTCCTTTCAGTGCTGTTTATCTCTCAGGATGATGAAATTAGGGCAGTTTACGGGAGCACTTTCTCTGCTGTAGCTTCACTAACGGCTGCTATAGTCGTCTCTGGGTTGTTTCATTTCAGCAGCAGCAGCTTTGTGTGTCTGTTGCTTTGGTTTCCCAAGTGGCAGGCTGAAGGCCAGGTCTCTCTCTTGACCTCGCGATGGCACCCCCACAATAATTCACACCATCTGTGGGATGTCAGAACACATAAATCTATATCATAACCATCATAACCATTTCAGAGCTCCTGATCTGCCTTGTTGACATTCACTGTGTTTTACTCTTTCTCTGCGTGTGCTTTTACCGTTTGCATCTTAAATGTGCTTCTTTGAATGTACCTGCGGTACTGTGCATCTTTACATACAGTAGAAATACTGTTTTATGAGCTTGAAGACTCAAAATTGTTTACCTACTGCACATGATTTACTTTAACTACTATGAAACACATCATGATCATTAGTTCAGCCCCGATTATGTGTAACTTTAAACCCTCTTTTTTTCCACCCAGTATCTTTTGCACATATTTCTCTCCTCTTTTTGTCCTCATTTTCTGTTCATCTTCTTTTCTGCTAACTGTTCATTTTAATAAAATATTTTAATCAGTGTCATTAGCTTACAGTCTGTTCCTCTTGTTCTTATATACTCAGTCTTTGGTTACCCCCAACGTAATAACCAATCAACAGTGAGCTATTCACTCATTGATCCATAGTAGAATCATGTATGTCTCCATCAGTTAGGGACTTTGAGATTTGACTTCATTATTATCATATGTCTTAAGACATGTACATGAACATCTGTGTCAGATGGCAGCACATTTGTACACTTTGCATAAATTAGTTCCATACATCCATATTTTTTCTGCCACTTAGGTGCAGTGGAAAACAAGCTATAAACACAACACTGACATATCATCACCTTTTAAGTTGATATGTCAAACTTTTTAGCAAACAGTTGCCCATTTACTCATCCAGCAGATATAGAGCAACATCAGGACTCATTTGGAGTTGTGTTTGTTTCCCCCTGATGAATATAAGTCCAATATTCAGCTTCTTATTAACTCTGTTTTTGGTCTCCACCATTTCCTTAGGGAAATATCTGGCTCTTTAGCCGCTAAATGTGTTCACCAGTAAGTCATCAACTTTGTTTGTCTGCCATTTGGTGCTGAGCAGGTAGTGTCAGGATTGTCAGTGTTTTTTCGCTGAATACAGCTGCCTGCTGTGTCTAGAGTTTGATAAAAGCAGTGTAAAGCTTGAATGAACCAAACAATAAAGTTGCAGCTGCAAGACAAAAACAATGAGATTAAATATGATAGACAATAGAGATAGAGTCGTGTAATAATTCAGTAGGAGAAAGCGCCTTCACAGCATATGTAGGCAAATGATCCATTGTTAATGTAAATATATTTTATAATTTATTTATTATTTATTTTAATATTATAGCCATTTTAAAGGTACAATACAAACACTACCGTTTTTCAAAAAACAGAAATGGTCCTGTCCCTCCCAGTTTGACTGAAACACTTAATAACTGTTACCACACAACAGGTAAGCAGTCAAACTTCAATGTCAGTTATGATCATTTGAATTTACGAGGGGAAAATATTACTGATTGGGTGTCTTTCAGTATGTTTTTAAAGCGTTGTTTCTGTCTCGTCTTTTTGTTTTTCTTTTGTCCTTCCATTCATATATGTAGATATTTCCCTTACATTTGCTTTGCTTTGTTTTAAAGCTGAGAGGCAAAACTCTGGTGCATAAAGTAACTAACTGATGTAGGTCTTACTTGTAGCCAAGAAACAACGAGAGAAAAAAACTAAACTCACGGTGTGACATTGGATTTTCAGATTCACAGCTTGTACAAAAGCAGTTTATTGCAGTAGTATATCTAAGCTAAGTTTTTTTTTTTGTTTGTTTGTTTTTTTGTTTTTTTTGCTTCAGTTTGTAAAAATTTTCTGTTTTCAAAACCTGCACAGTAATTTTTGTAATGTCTTGAATTTTTGAAGAAGACCCTGACTATGGTTTCTTCCAGGAAAACTTCTCCTAACTTTACTTGGAAATAAAATAGAGGTAGTTTATTAATACATGAATAAAAAGGAATGTTTGGTATGAATGGAATAAAAATCAAACATCCAACACTGACTGGCTGTCGGTTGCCCTTAAAATCAGCCGACTGTGAAATCACTGAAATGTAAAGGCATTTACAGAATTTGCTTAGCAAAGACAGCATGAAATGAAAAGAAGCAAGTTAAGCAAGTATGTCTGAAAACAAACTAATGGCTATTATAAAAAGACATTGTAACATTACCATATGCAAAGACATACAGAGCTAGTGATTAATCCAACGGGCTGTTAAAATAATTAAAAAAAAAAAAAAAATACTGTATTTTCAGCCACTCAAGCGATGAGGCTCATAACAGTGTAAGTAATCCAGTTGGTTGGTTAGTTGGTTGGTCGTTTCACCATTTTGGTACAGAGTGAAATATCTCAACAGGTTTTGTACAAAAAAAACAAAAAAACAACTGAATTCTGTAAAAATACTCATGGCTCCCAAATGCTTTAGCCCTGACTTCTCCAGAACAACGGTGAGGTTGGCAGCCATGAAATACAAATTTCAGAATGAGTACAATAAGAACATTAGCATCATAAACAAATGATGCTCCCTATTTCATCCACGTTTGACACTCTTCAGCAAAGGTGATACAAAAAATAATACTAAACAAAAGATGGTGCTAATTGGTGAAAGGTAAAGTCTCTGAGGAAGTGACAATGTTTCTGTTAATTAAACAGAATAAAATGCATCGCATGAGTCAGTTTTTGTGTATGTGGTTGAGCTGTGAAATAAACAATTGCTCAATAAGTGTACAAGTTTTAGCTGTGGAAATGTGAGTATTTATCATGAACAACAAGAATCTCCCAAAAAATTTGTGTCTTTCAGCCTTAAATCATTTCCCACATCACATGAATGAAACATGACTAAAGCCACGTCAAATTGTGAAGGTGTGAAGGACAAATTAGGATGCAGGGAAGAGACTATCTGAAAATTTTGCCTTTGTAACTTTTCACATTTCATGTCATTTATATGCTTGAATTAATAAAGCTTTATTTCATCAAGTGATTTCTAATGAGAATGAATGCACGTTTTTAAAAAAAAAAAAAGAAAGTTTTACTCTGGATCCAGCAACTCTTTGAGACACCAAATCCATCCTTAGTGATTCAATACAAACTTTGGATACACTGGTAACCAGATCATATTTGCAGTCCAGCTTTGAGATGGTGCTGCTGTTCTTCTATGTCTACTTTGGTTGTTGAGTCTGAATGTGGCCAATTTAAAATGTTTTCCAAAATTGATTGGTTGAAATATGATGGCTGCCTTCAGCAGTGTTCAGAAAGCAGTTTTTGTCAAAAGGAGAGTCCTCAAAAGTTTGATTTTGTAGTTAAAATCTACTTGTGTTGAAATTCAACATTTGCCCTTCTGCACAAGGGCTGTTTGCTAAATCCTCATGGTCTGTGCCAGCACTGCCTCCAGCATATGCCGATGAAATACAAATAAAGATAGTATGCCTGCGTAGTAGGATAAACAGTGAACCTTGTCTGTTTTGTTTGTATTCATGATGGTACCCATCCAGATCTTGTATTAGATAAAGCATTCCTTTCTGTAAGCTATTACAAGATTTTGTTTGGCTTTTATGGGAATTCAAGATGCAAATAACCAAAAATTAATTGTAACAACATCCCGAGTACACTCAAGCCAAATTACAATCCATCACTAGGTCAAACTGATTATCAAACAGAAGTGCTTTGCTGTTCTACTTGTAAGTCTCATATCAGTTACATAATTCACCAATTTACAAAATCGTTCATCACATATCTGTATATTTTATCCCGGTCCAGCAAATTAGAAACAGACAGTATTCAAATTATCGAACTTTTCCTGATAAAGTAAGACATCACTGACATTTGTAAATGTCTGTGTAAAAAATGGTATTTAGTACAAATGTCCTTTTTCAGTAGCAAAGTCAGAATTTGTGTGATGTTGTTATAGTGCAGCAAAAAGTCTTACCCCAAATTAACACCCGAGGCAAGATGGTAGCTGCAGGTATGAGACACTGAGCCGTCCCCTCATTCTGTCCATGTCCTTCAAACACTGACACTGACCACTGTTTGATGGTTGCTGTCCTCTAAATCATCTGCTCGTCACTTACATTACAGTACATTCATATGGCAGACGCTTTTGTTCAAAGGGATAAGGGCCTGCAAACCACGTAGGAGCAAGAGCTGGATATCATCCAAATTTGGGAGTGTTTTCCTTTTAAACAGAGAGACCAGAAGAATGTTCGGTGCTACTGTACAAGTGCTTAAAGGGATTTAAAGAGTGCCTTTTTTTAACTAGACATAAGTAAGTTCTAGCAGGTAAATGTATGCACTAGTGGGCGGGTTTTAGCCTGCGGCAGAAGATGGGCAGTGACTCTGCTGTCCTGACTTCAGTGGGGAGCTCATTCCACCATTGTGGAGCCAGAGCAGAGAAGCGCTTTGACCGAGATCAGTGATCCCAGGACACCCCGGGTGCATCTGGAAAGCTCATAGCAAAATGGGGTGCCTAGATCAGTCACTATAGATATTATAGATATTTGGTTAGAAGTTCATAACATACAAACAGTAGCAGATTAGTGCGATTTTGATAGCTGGCTATGGAGATTACTCTTCACTTAGAGCCAGAGCAAAGAAAATAGACTAACGCCATGTTCAGACTGACTTGATCAAAAAAATGTGTCAAAAAATGCAGCCCTCTCATTCATTTGAATGGAACCAGTCTGTCTGCACCGTGTCGGTGCCAACACAGAGTGCTCCCACAAAACAACGCAGAGTCGTCATGGCAAAAAAGTTAAACGAGGCTCAACTTTTGCTGCAATGTGATGACATCCGCTAAAACGCTCAAATACATGCAAGCACACTTTTCTGGGAGATTACTTTGTCCCAGGAACACTGTATTTCTACTGTTTATCTCACGATTGTTGCAATGAAAAAATATAATACCGTGAAAATTGAAAATGATGATTTTCAGAGCTGTGAAATCCTGTCTCTGAGAATTGCAAACCGCTATGTTGTGTTTTGGCTTCTGATAACCCTTTAATCATTAATCTGTTACTCAAGTTGGACTCCCTGGACCATATTTCATTGTGTCATCGGTACTTTAAACAACACTTCCCCACCAATGCTGCCTCCTGTGCTGTATTAGCACAGTACTGTTTTCAGTCTGAATTCCCATTAAGTTTGTTTTTAAGAGATGCAAATTTCAAACGATAAAATAGAACCTGTACCTGTTCCATGAGACTGATCAGGAAGGACTAAAAAAAGGGCGTCTGGCATAAAAGAATGTGACTTCAAGAAGTGCAAGATTGTATCTTATTCATACTGTTGAGCCCAGGTTTTCTGAAGCAGGAAATGTGTTTAAGAGAGCTAATTAGTCAACATGGCATCTAAAATGGTTCAGGTAGAGTCTGAAATAACCTGTATTAGTTACTTAGAATTAATTGAGGAAGGTGAAATCTTTCAAGTTTGGTTGTGTCTAAGAATTTCAGGCCTTTATATTTTACATCTGGTACGATTTATTTCACAGCGTGTGTGTTCACGGTCCTTGAGTTTAGTTTGCATTATCACCTCACTGGGGCCTGATTTGCAAATACTTCAGATTGGCATCTCATTAGCTGGTGAAGCACAACACGAGTGTAAGCCTGTGTGTATGACCTGAATTGTCATTTAACATCAATTTTATCTCTCGTGTTTTATTCCTCCGCTGTCTTTTAGATGTTGATGACATAAGGTATGAGGCACACGACATGTTTTGAGTTAATTTACTGTGTAGGGTACAACAGGGAGGTCCAGGGAGTGTTAATCATGTAATTCACTGACAATGTGGCTGTTTAAAATGTAAAATGGGGCTTGAGGTGGATATGTGGGTCATGTACAGGATGTTGTAATTTAAAATGTAGGCAGTGTTAAATGGTGATTCTTTGAAATTTAAATTTATTGAATTTATGTGTGGTAGATGAAAACTGGATTCAAGGGGGGGGGGGTCCAGTTTTCATCTATATGTGTGTGTGAGTGTGTGAATGTCAGGGGGTTAATGGAAGCTCAGTTTATGACCAGCAAAAACATCAATTACATATACCAGTGCACACACTTATTCCATTGTACATATGAGTGACTGTGTGCACATCTGGGTGTAATCTACACAGTATATTACTTCTATAAATCACTATAGTATTGGTGCACCTTATTAATGTGATGAAACTTACCTTAAAGTGCGTGTGCATGTGTGCATGAATGGCAAGTTGCCTGTTTGAATGACTGGAGAGAAAGAGGGAAGTGTACGCTCAAATATGGATGAAAGTGAAATTCTATTACTTTTAAAGACGCCACAGTTGGGCATTTTTATGAGGATAAGAATGGTGTGTCCATGCAAATGTTGATTTTCATGTTTTTCATCTACATATCAGAAATGTTCTTTACTATTTCCATTTATTTGCCCCTGACCTTGACTGACTGAAGTGCAGAAACCGCGCCCAGTTTCCCCAGGACCAAATGGAAATGTATCATTACTATTCCAAAGCTTAGACTGCAGGAAAACACAAAACAGCAATGCAGCTATTGACAATTCATCATGCAATCTGAGCGTAAAAACTCTAGATTTCATCATCTTGCTCATCAGCAGCTCTTTCCTATGAATTATTTGTTGGCTCCTCTTCTCCTTGCCGTTCGTCTCCTCTTGATGTGGTAAAACCCATCAAGAATCTATAAGTAGGCCCTGTCCCTGTGTCTCTCAATCAAAATCAGGGGCAAGCAGCTCCTCATCCAGTCTGCGGGCTGAATTATTTACCAGTCATTGATGTGGTGGTTGACCAGCAGTTTTGCTTCTGAATTATTCATGCCCTCTCTCTTCTTAGACCAAAGGATTAACACTGAGAATATATTCACATTTTATTTGTTGTGCTCCTAAATGTGCATACCGCATCATAACATTTGACACTTATAGAAGTCCAGCTAAGGAGCAAAGGCAATCTGGGTTATAACAATCATCCTGAGTTCTAGAGAAATTTAACACACCACACACACTAAGTATGACGTACAAATTCAGTTTGTCGGTATCCAGCCCTAATCTGTAAAGTCAGATGCGTCAGGACTGTGCAGGCATATCTTAATTGGAGATAAACCCCCAAACCTGCAATGTAATAATTCTTTTTTTAACACACACTGATTGTGTCATTCATTATACCCGCGAGGTAAGTATAGTAAATAAAAACATTCAAAGACAAATGCAGCTAAGCTGCATACCTGTAGATAACAACTTTATCTTAAATGATTCCATGTGCTTATCCGTGATTAAAATCCAGTTTGAGCAACAGCAGGATAATCCTCTTTGTGTAATTGTTAATAAATTGCTACGTTCAAGCTTTACAGTATTACAAAATATAACAAAATCTAATTTGAATAATACGTACAACATTTTCTTCTAGTTAGTCAACATGAACACATTTGCCCAACGTTCACAACCAATATTTTTTTGGTATTATCACTAAATGTAGTTTTTTCAGTAAAAAAAAAATGCTCACATACCCACAAAGTTAACAGTAACTTATTTCTGTGTATTTAAATCTTCACTGTTATGTTTTTCTTTTCTTTTTCCCACCGTAACCGCTCATAACAACTAAAGCACGGCTGAGATATGGTTGAGTTTAGATAACTGATAATACTTGGATAAGTTGCAGAAATGTGGTTGTCACTGTTGGAGGATAAAGCTGGTATTATTATCAATCCCATGAAAAATCCATCCCTCAAGAAGTTCTGACCTCCGTTTGTGACTCTCAACCTGAAGCCCACTGGTTCCCACTGAAGACAAATCTTTAAAAATAGAAAAAAAAAAAAAAGAGCAAACTATATATTCATGACAAATATGTACTTTCGTGTTTTTTTAAGTTGAGTAATTTCAGATAATAGCAGGGCACTGTAGTTTTTAGTAAATATAGTAAATAGTGTGTTTGTGGGGGACTATTTTAGACTCCGCATTAATACACATTTGGTGCTTTAGTGAGTATTTACAGCAGCAGGGCAGTGTTTGTGGGATTCTCTCAAAATCAACTACAATGCCTATGTTAATTGCAATGAAGTAACACGTCACCCAGTGCAAAGTTTTTTTTTTTTTTTTTTTTTTTTAATAGTTTTGGACTACAATGGAGGTCTGTTGCATAGTGGAATAAGCTGTATCAGGCTTTATGTGCTAGTAGCATCACTTCATTGTCAGCTTTGGTCTTGTCACGGGATTTGCTGGCATTAAGGAAAATATAGAATTTTGCCAGCATTACGTTTGAAATGTTACTGATATTGAATCGTAGGACAGAGGGTTAATTTGAATGATAATGTTAATAATATAATATTTCTAACTCCTACCCTGGGCTCTTATTCACTGACCTGCTGCCTCTTTGCTGCTGCTGTGCTTGGTCTGGTTAAACACCCTCTCAGTGCTGCTGCAGTGAGGGTGATGGAAAGTGACAGTGTGTCTTGGGACCCGCTCACATCCTGACACTTTTCTCCTATGACTGACAAATATGATCATTATAAGATCTCTCCTCCACCCTCTATTTACAGATAGTAGAATATGTTCAAAGAAAATACTAATGAGCTTAAAAATCCACACACAGCTTGAGTAATCTGTTGGAACTCTGAAGGTGTGATTCATTTTGCCACAAGACACCCATTACCTCCTTAGGAAATGTGCCCTATGCATAATGTGCACTGTAAATTTTAATCAACAATAAATATATGATATTATTTGTCACTGACTAATACTTTGAATTCCTTGCAGTATTCTGGGACCACACCTACCTTTGTCTCTGGTGGGAAATGTAGGCTGAATGGTCGTGAGGGCAGGATGAATATAGTCATAATGCCCTTACATTCACAAGATGCAGAGTAATATGGCCATGACCTTGTTCCATTACTGTATTCAAAGCTAAAGTACATATGGTACCTTAATGGTTTGAGGTCACAAATTGGAGTTGACAGCTGAGTGAAAATTTCAAGCATGGGAGTGCAATGAGATTTTCTACCTGTTTTCTCTGATGTAGGGTGTTGCTTTAGAAATGCTGAAACAATGGCATGGTTTAATATTTTAAATGACTCGATATAGAGGTCAAACAAATACATTTACAGCCAAAAAGACATGATGAAGATTTTGATTACCTTAATTTTTTTGTTATAACCGTAAGGCCTGCGTTTGTTTGTTTACTCCAGAGACATAGGCCAGTATCATCTGCGTTAACAAATAAATAAAATGTTTGCACTGTGGCAATCTCAACCTTTGAATGGAATTAAAAAGTATAGTATAATTAGGTGATTACTCAGAAAATATAAAATTAACATGGAACTATACACATTACATTTGAAGTTTCAGTGTCTGTGAGTGTACATACTTGTGTGTGTTTGTGTGTGTGTGTGTGTGTGTGTGTGTGTGTGTGTATGTAGGTACTACATTATTCTGACTACCTGTGGGAAGAAACTGTCTCTGAAACGGGTGGTGTGTGATTTAATGCTCTGGTAGCAAGGAGTGAGAATAGTGTGTGGGCTGGATGACTGGTGTCCTTGATGATGCTTTGGGCTTTCCTTATGCAGTGGGTAATGAAGATATCATAGAGCCATAGTAGGTCTTTGCCAGTAAATTTCTGATGCTGGCTTTACAGCGTTTTGCTACAGTTTCCTGTCCTGTGCCGTCAGAGGTGCCAGACCATACACTGTGATACAGCCTGTCGGAATTTAGTCTCTATGGTGCAGTGATGAAAGTCAAGTCAAGCTTCAGTTCCCATGCCAAATCTATCGAGACGCCTCACAAACTACAGCCTTTGTTGTGATTTCCTGAGGAAGCAGCTGGTATTATGAAAAGTATGTCATGTGTACAGTAGCGAGATTAGAAATTTATAAAATTTATCAGGTGGCCTAGGTTGGTTTAGGGGTGGGGATCGGAGGTTACCAAAGACAGGAAGGACAAGAATGCATGTAAACAACAAATATGTCCCAATCAAAAAGATATACACAGAGGGAGCAATGGGCAATTTCACAAAAAATTAAATCAGTGCTGGAAATTGAATAAAAATTGTTTGTCTACAGTAATAACAAGACGACAGCCCTCTGTCTTGGATATTTTTACCAAATTTAATGACAGGCAGTCCAGTAGTTGTTGAGATATTTCAGTCTGGACCAAAATGGTGGACTGACCGACAGACCTATATTTTTATTCTGAGAAAAAAAAAGGAAAAAAATCTTTCATTTAAGCCCAAAGAACATTATCAAAGAAAAGAGCCATTAAAAAAAACAACATATCTATATTATAGGCTTTATTATCCATGTCAGTCAATTTACATTGACTGCAAAACTGAATGTAGAATGTGTGTGAGTGAATGACAGAAAGACAGACCGACAGTCCACAATATAACTCAACCTACATATCTTTTTTTATTGTCCCTTCTACAGTTCCTGGAGTCTGGGCTGCATTGTCACTGTTTGTAACAGTGAAGAATATGTTTTGCCGCTTTGCCAATGTTGTTTGTTGTATAACCATTTTCCTAATTTTCATTACATTCCAGTTGGTTCCTTTCTCACTTCCTTGTAGCCAACAGTTTTTTTTAATCTTCATTATTATTAACGGCAAACAGCAGACACTCAGCAGTTTTTGTCCCGAGTGTTTCCCCTGCCATTGATCAAACGGTAACTCCACAGGACAGCTGATAAAATGTTAACTGAATGCGTAGTGGTTGCAGTGTCTACCACTGTGGCATTTGCCTGTGCACTGACTTTACACTTTACTTTTTACTTAGTCGCAAGGTGGATCAGCAACAAGATCACTGAGATGAGGTTTTGTAATATGCGTATACATGAAAGCCATTTCTGAATCGATGCAAGCCTGTGGTCGCACAAGCCAGAAGATATTGTGTAACACTGTTTTCAGACTAAATGCACAATATTAATTTTCTACCTTGCTACCATTGAGAGTACAGTTACTCAACTCTGGGAGTTCAGAGATCCACAAAACAAATTCTTCTGACATTCTTCCCTACAATTAACCATCTTAACTCTCACCTCTTGTCAAAGGAAGAATTCCATTGCAACTATGGTGGAGAGATCAGTGTATTAGTCAGGCAGTGAATAAATGTAGTGCTTAACACTCTCACCATTGGAAATGATGATCTTTTTCTGCATAATCTCGACCTATTGCGTTGTGTGTGAAAGCCCTGTATTGTAACTATTCTTCCAATCAGCCAGTTACATTTAAAAATGTTTTGTGAAAGGCCAACCAAAGGTGCACCGGTGCCAGAGAGATGAGGACCACCACTGGATATAAGACATTAAAAAAACTTTAGAAATTCAACACATGAGCCGCTGCAGAGATTTCCTTTTTTAGTCTTTCTAGCGTTTAAACCGCAAGTTGTCTGAATAATTACTTACTAATGTGAAACAGGAGAATGTGAAATAAGGGAAAGTGTTTGAAATTGCATTAAGTAGGAGCCACGGCAAATTAACACAGCAAATACGAGTTAAGATAATAAAGGGGGGTGAATCAGATATAAAGCCCTGTCTCTAATAATAGTCTGTGTCAAATAAAGGCCAGGTTCTCTCCTTTGTTCAGGTTAATAAATGCCACTATTTGAAAGTACAGAGGAGTATGTAGAGGTTGGTATAACTTTATGAAAAACTCAATAGATAATTTCACAATATCTTGTGTTCTTTCTTGCCAAATTGATGCCTCTACATATCAAATTTCCATGAAATCTTAACACCTAGTTGACCATGAGCTTGTCTACTGTGGAGCTTTAATTGTAAGGATTTGCAGAAAAGGTGTTGTTCATCATTATCTCATGTAGAATTAGCTCTTACTTGGTGCAGCATTTGTAAAGAAAAGAAATAGACCAATTACTAGGGGACCTCTGTGTTCAGAAAATTTATACTAAGTGCACAGTAGTGCAGTTTATTAGCATGTGGGCAGTTTTGTTTGTGAAAAGAGTCATTTGTATTATTTGGTCATCAGTCCACACACTGCAATAACAGCCGGAGGCCTGCCCAAGGGTTGGGATGGATTGGGTGGATGGGTCAACAAAATACAGGACTTTCACGGAGGCAACCGTTCCACAAGCTCAACCGTGTTTTTATTATTGTAACTATGATGACGGAGGTCCGGTGCGCCTGCTAATAGTACGCTCCTATGGGTCGTATCCAAGGGTTGGGACAAGCGACCTATATGGTCGTTTAAGTTGGAGGACTTGGGGCTGTGAGCAGTCCTCTACCTCCTGGACAGTGAAGTACAAAGTTCAAATTCATTCAAACTCCCAGACCAGGCTAATCTTATGCACCACAGAAACTCATTATTCCACATAATGTATTAAAAGTTTGGTCTTATTTCTGATGTAATTGGAAAGAAAATCACGCCAATTACACACATGGAAGCAGCGCTTAGATTGCTCAAACCCTCAACATTATCCATCTTCTAACCTGTCACTACTGAGAAGCAGAGGCTCCCGACAGGCTAATTAACAGCACAGATTGTCCGAGCTCAAACATGGCAGCAGCCCTGACACTTTTGCTCCTCTGCACTGAAGCACAACAGTAACTAATTAGCATAGACACTACCTCTCTGATCAACACAAAGCATTTTCTCTTGTTTCCAATGACGTACCATGAATTTAAATGAGCCAATTAGCGTATGCATTTCCCCTGGTATCAAGTTCATGAAGTCTTTGATTGAGATTCTCTTGCACAGCAATTCAGCAGAAAGTTTCGCTGCCCTGCAGGCCACTGTAGCCGAGAAGGGTGAGCGTCATGTAACTCATACTGTTGATTCATTAAAGTGTAGTCTGTAGGTGGTAGCGATCAGGATAATTGTTGATGCTCATAGCCATTTTGATAAACATTAATACACCAGCCCAAGAATATATATTTCAGGCTTATTATTATTAATTTTTTAAAATCAGACAAAAAAAAAAGGGGTATGTAACTATTTATTTATTTTTAATATTAAAAGTGCTTAAAAAATTGCATCAAAATCAGGATGCAGCAGAAATCTGGGCAAATGTTTTTACAAAATAATGCCATTTGCATTGTAGTCCTTCCATTACCCAGAGAACTGTGGCTGATTAGCAGCATAATCAGCAGCTCTTTTGCATTTTCTCCTTATTTTTCTCTTCATTTTCTGAAAGCATATTCTGTACTGTCCTTGCCATTAGAGGACCTTGTTCATTGTATCCTGCTGTGAATATTGAATGTGAATATGATATGCATATAATGAGATATAATGATTCTTGCAGCAGGAAGCACAGCAACTTGTAAAGCCAGGGCAAATAAGCTCAGAGTTAAAACTACTTTTAAACGACTTACTTCTGGAAAAAAGTGGATATTTTGAACTACAAATGCGTATTTTTCTGTGTTTTTTTTTTTTTTCCCACAACCAGCTATTGCAGGGAAAGTCCATTCCTAAACTGGGGTCACTGGACCAGATTGAAACAGGCAGTGGAGACGTGGAGGGACGTTACAGCGGCGACTGTGATGATGAGGACGGTTGTGGTGGTTCAGGTGTAGGTGAAGTTAAGAGGACAGTCTCCAGAGTCTCCAAAAGTAAGTCTCATTCTTTTGTAATTTGACTGAACAATTAATCAATTACCCAAGCATCCTGTATTTTGTCCTATGGAAGCAGGGTTATGTGGCAAGAATATAACATTTGAATAGGAATGAGCATTTGTATTGTATAGGATTGTTTGTAATGATTTAAATTTAGACGTTTGATTGCATTTAGTATTTTTAATTTTCATTTTTAATAACTGCAGTAGTAGTGGTAGTGTTTGTGGCTACCTGTTCAGAGACTACAGACGGAAAGTAGCAAGTAGCTACATCTAGAACAAAGCATCTCAAGGTGTTTTGTACAGTTTAATTTTCAATGCATGTGTTAATTTCTGTTTTTTCCTATCTATCTTTTTAAAGTTCATGAATTTAAAAATTAAAACTAGTTTTTGATCAGTAAAGGCCTTTAAAGGTGCAGTTGCATAATACTATATTTTAATAAGACTTGCTCCAGTGTCCATTTTATGACAGCTATAATAATAGTCATTAAAGATAATAGTTGCAATGGGAACATTATTGCAATCAAGGCCCGTTACTTTAGAAATTATTGAAATTATTGCTCCCTAGAGGCTCAGTAACCCCTGATGATTCACAGCGACAGAGCTTTCCTCTTCATTTTGTTACCTTTCACACTCTCATCTCCTCTCAGCAAATGGATTCTTTCTCTCCTCTCTCCTCTGCTCTCGATCAAACATGCTAACAACCTGATTAATCACCTCTCTCATTTCGCCCGTGGCGAGGAAGGGGGATTTTTTTTGGGGGGGGGCGTTCTATCCATGTAAATGTTTCCTTTAGTGCTTGACGCGCTCTTTCGAGGCTTCAGCGGGAAGCTGCCTAACAATCGCTCATCTGAGGCTGAAGGAGGGCTCTGACATTTATCACCCATTACAGTAGAGCCGCCCTCTCCTTGTCATAGGCCAGATCAGCCTGTCTCCCATATTTATGACCCACTGTCTGTTGTGACCTCTGTTGAGCGTCTGTCCCCTGCTGCCTGACCCTCAGACAAACACTGAGGATTTCCCACCTGGTCCAGACCTCTGGTCAGTCCCTGTAGAATTCTGCAGGTTTTTGCTTTTCATTGCTACCAAATGGTTTGGTTTTTTTAGTGGGTGCTTGGTGTAGGTGTTTTTGTTTCGGTTTTATTGTTGTAGTAGAAATAAATGGATTAGTGAAATTTGCAAGCCAAGGATACAGCAGCACTAAAAACACAATGTTTTTTTTTTTGCTGTCTCACTGAAAAAATGTTACACAATGTAAAGTGGCTTGAAGGTACAGCGAATACTTGAATACTTGAACAGCACTGAATGAACAAAAATATGACCTCAAATCATTCCGAAGGTAAAATACTGCTATTTGACAACATTCTTAATTGAATCTTACCATTAGAAAAAAAAATAAAATCCATCCCTCTTACTCTTTTTTTTAAGTGTTTAATTTTTGTATTGATCTGCTGGCACAACATTAGCATTAAGTATGATACAGGGGATTTAATCCAAAACACCTCTTCAGTCTGTAGGAGTAATTAAAGGTCACAGATAAATAACCAACCCACTGTCCACTGAATCATTCTTCACCATCACTGTAACTAAAGAAGACATATAACATTTTCAGACACTAACTGGCATATGAGACAGATTAACAAACAAGTGCTAGACCCTGATTTGATCTGTCCGAATGTTACTGATGAATGAATACTTTGTCATTGCCATGTAGACAAGAACCAGTCTGCATACGTCGTAAGCAGACCGAATTTTACCAGTTGTTGTACAGTAGATATCAGTGTGCTACTGTCTTTAAATGATGTTGCTGCTGTACAGATTAAATTAGTTCAGGTAACTTGTTTTGGTCTAAACCTACAAAAGAGTTAAGTTGAAGTTGGCACAAATATCTGTTACAGAGTAACAGCAATCCTGTGATAGTTCTGTAGTAACTGAACAATAATCCCGTAGTTATCGTCAAACTTCGTTTTGGGTAATAATTCCTTAAACTTGCAACAACAGCTTTTTTTGTTTGTTTGTTTTGTTCCGTTTTGTCCTTTTTTTTGGTCACATGGGGGCAACGGAAACAAACACAATTCTGACTGTGTCATCAACTTTTAAGTTGATATGGCGAAGGTGTTAGCAAACAATTGCCTATTTACACATCCAGCAGTTACAGAGCAACATTATCATTCATTCGGAGTCGTGTTTCTGATCAACTGATGAATGCCAGTCCAAAATTCACTCTCTTTTTAGCTCGGTTTATGGTATTGACCAACTCCTGAGGGAAATATCTGGCTCTTTAGCAGTTACATGCTCCTCTATGTTCGCCAGCTAGTCGCTAACAGTGTCTGCCTGTGGTTTGGTGCTGAGCAGGCTGTGTGCAGTGGGGTTTTTTTTTAAAAGCTTTTTCTCTAAAAACAGCAGCCTGCTGCAGCTAAAAATTGCACTTTGAGAGTGAACCACAACAGCAAAGTTGTAACCAGACAGCTAAACAATGAGCTGAAACTCATTATAAAGCTCCATAAAATCGAGAGGAGCTGCAGATTCAGGTGATAAATCTCTGTAGGTTCATCACTACGAGTGACTCCTACCACATTGTCACATCGTTTTCACGTTGACATATGATACAATGTTATTCTAAAAGTGTTGATTATAGCTGCTTTAAGGAACAGGCAACCTGAACAACGTTGCAAGTTTAATTTGACTTTGACTAAATAATTAGTCAAATAATAATAATAATAATTCATTGACTAAAGTCTTTAGAGGCTGCCTGATGACATGATATGCTAAATGGCACACAGATTGCTTTGCTGCAGTACGCGGCGCTCAGTGCAGGGAGAGAGCTGGCTGTGTCTAACGTACGCTGTGATCATCACACTGGTTCAGATCAGACAAGCGAGTGGTGCAAACCGGCATCAGCTGTACTGAGCTGTCGCCAAGTACTTGAGAGTCAATATACATCAGATTTTTCTTCATGGATGATAAAGTGTAATTAATTTTGTCTGACTTGTTGCTAGAAATACAGCTGCGTACTGAAAAGTTATTACATCTTACTGTAACAACAGAGTTGATAAATTTGCTACCATGTGCTACTGTGGTGGAGAAACAATATTTTTTGATGGAAATTTTTTGGTTTTTATTCCAGTCTGTATGCAAAACTTCAAATTAGAAAGCAGAAGAGACAGGGATACAATATTAAATACACCCACAGACCCAGAAACAAATGCAACCACAGAATTAGGTACAAAATCCATGGAGGTGAGATAAAAACCAGCGTGCTAACAACATCTCACCAAACACGTGATCAGCAAAGAGACCTGAACAGAGCTTAAAACTACATAACTATCATTGTGGAATTATTCACAAGTGAATGATATCACAGGGAAAGTGGGAGAGTTGAATGATGAATAATGGAGTGTTAAAAATATGCAATGTGGTGGTTTGTATTATAAACTTTTTTTTTAATCAGTGTTTAAACAAGAAAGTCTGAGTTTATAAATCTTAGACTACAGAGAAGATACAGGACTGTGTAATATACTGTATTTCCAGCTGCCATTTAATGGCAAGCGTGTCAGTCTATAAAAGCAAATAGAGTACAGATATTGCCATCTCAATGCCAGATACCGAGCTTAAACACCATGTATAATTTAATGTGATTTCTTTCTCTGCAATTATCCATAATCCCTCTCCTTTGTGTCTCTGATGTTTATCAGCAGAACATGCTGACAATAGATCAGCATGATAAGGAAAAAAAAATGGGATAAGCTCAATACTGACAATACAAGCCTGATTTAAGGGATTATCCTCATTAAACAGAATTACTGTTGTGTGAGAATGTTATATATGTGACAAGAAGCAACAATGTGATCCGTTCATCCTACAGAAAGATTTCAAGGATTTTTGAATGTTTAGCAATTGCAGCAGGTCGGTGTTTACAGCATTGCCTTCCAGATTGCTGAGCCACCTGACCGAGCTGCTGTTTGTGTTAAAATTAGGCTGATCGTTTTTTTTTTTTTTTTTTTTTTGTGTAAACCCAGAGAATTATTGAAAGCACGCAGTGAAAACAGAAAAAGATTGATTCACTTCACCCCGTTCAACAAGCACTGTCTCCTCACAGCTCGTGTGATAACACAGACTGAAGAAAACGCAGGAATCCAGGAAGACATACCAGATGGAGTGTGCATCCCGGAGCTTTCATGCATTTTCTTCCCACGTCAGGCCTTGTTTTTGCAGTTGTTGCACACACGCCAATCGGCCCAACAAAAACACACATCTGACTTTTCCTACTTAGTTAAATAAATGATCATTTAATACTAATTGGAACTAGTACCTTAATGTCAGAACTATTGTATGATCGCAGTGCTGTGTATTGCTCGATCAGAATTACTAATTATCTTAGACACAACTGGAATACACTTTAACAAAAGCTATAATGTATCCCAGGCCTGTGGAGCCGTATTCTTCCAGCATCTGGTTGTGTTTGTTTTGTGTAAGTGTAAAAGGATTTAACTCCTTTTATTCACTTATTGCACAAATTCACATCACTGTGTAATTAGACACCTTTCCACACCATAGTAACAGCAAGAAGAGAAGTTTTAGCTTTGATATCCAGAACTTCATTTTGGTAAATAAGGTCAAGTCGAAGGCTCTCAAGAAGTTGGGATGAGACAGTTCACTGCTGCAGCCCTACTACTACTACTACTGATTGAGCCTGATGAGATAATCATACACGTGACGTTTTCGTTCACGTTTTTGTTCAAATGTGAACTGTTCAAAAGTGAACAGTACCCAATCCTAATTATATTCACAGCCGAACCGGTACCGGTACATGGAATTTGGTACCAGTACCCAACCGTACCTTTTTTCTGTACTTTACTCTCCCAGTAATAAAAAAATGTGTAATTTCACAGTAAAATGAAACACATCAATGCTGGTGTTAATATTGACAGTTCGTATTAAATTTATAAAAATTGGCATTTCATGATCTACTGCTGCTGATACATGAAAAGTCAAGGGATCATCAGGGTCATTAGGAGTTATCCTCTAGGGACTTCGAATGTCTGCACAAAAATATGTGGCAATCTGTCCTATAGTTTTTGAGATATATAGTTTTGGAGAAGTGGTGGACTGACCGACTAACATTATAGAGCTGTCCCAATTGCTTGGCTTTAAAAAGTTTTACACAAACTTATCTACAGTTCCTGGCTGATTGCAACATGTACATACGAGAGGAAAAAAGTAGAGGTTTTCCTCAACTTCCCTTTTCTAACTATAAATCGAGGAGTCTCTTTCTTTCTTTCTCTTTTCCCACGGAAATGCAGCGTCAATTGTGAAGATTTTGGACAGGCGGGTCTCGAGAAACATAAATATTAGTGCTGGGGCGATGCATCCACGCAACCGTCGTCATCTATTATGACAACAGCACGTCACAGAGATGGCTACGCCCGGTCAGAGCTTGGATTCACTGGAAAACAAGCTGCAACTACAAAGCCTCTCACAGGATCATCTAGTGTGGGAGTATTTCGACAGACGCCAAAAAACTATACAAATTTGAAATGGCTTATCACAGCAGTACAACTGCAATGCACGTTCACTTGAAGTGTTGTTTGAAAGAGGTGTTGATTTATTTTAATTGTCATTTTGGAGGCTGTTGAACTGTATTGAGTTATACTGAGAGGTGTTCCTAAAATTTTGTCAGCCTTAATTCATATAAATGGGGTAGACAAAATATTAGGAACACCTCTCGGTATAACCCAGTACAGTTCAAAAGCACCAAAAACAACAGTCTCAAAAATGGCCATTAAAATAAATCAACACCTCTTAAACAGATACGATAAAAACATTATAATCCTCATGAAGGGAGGATTTATTGCAGGCCTGTTGTATCATAAAAGCATAAGTTTTATCAAGGTGTACTTAAGAACTGGCAAGTGAATGTATGTGTCACAGCAGTCCTTTTGAGTTTGTCGTCCAGTATTTTCTAATTAGGTACCTGACAAATAGGGTCTATTATTATTATTAATATCGTAACACAGCAGTGATGTGGAAATTAGATGATGATGATTAGATGCTTGACTGAAATATTGAACTATTAATGAGATAACAGGCACATTTTGAACTGGCACTGCACAAGTCCGATACTAAATCTTAGAATCCTGTGACCTGTCCACAAAACCTGCAGTGGAGAACAACTAAGAGGCAACAGGCAGCTCCAGGCTTCTTATCTGGGCTGGCATGGTTTAGCTGCAGACACAGGGATTGCTTGCAGCGTGAGCAATATACTGCAGAAAGACATCTGTCAGACACAGTGGCAGCACAAGAGACACAAATCGATTTCTAGCAGGTAAGCACAATGAAGGGAAGGGGAGAGGCTCCTTCAGCACGAGTCTTATTAATTAATAGTGTCTTAGAAGGACAGTATTTGATGTTATCTGAGCCTCTCCCTGGCAGTCCAGTGGAAAATGAGAGGTGGATGTAGCTGTTGCATGTAGAACTCCTCCATTATCTAATGTAAAGTGATAATTGGCATAACAGCATTAAACGGTGATACAGGGCAGGGGATCAGCGCACATTTAGTAAAACCAATTTTCGGTCATAGTTTACAGTGTTGTATATGTTCCAGCTTTAAATGAGAGATCTGAGAGATAGGGAATTACATCAAGGCCACTTTGTCGAACATATAGAGTAATAGGCCTTTCACTGGGAGCCATTTGGAGTTTTCTTAACAGGCTCTGTAATACCTGGCTGTGCCTATTAGAAAGATCTTTATCCTCATTACAGTGTGAGATCAAATTAGGTCACCTGCTGTGACTCCTGCCCTCCTCTGTGCCAGTGATAATGGGATCAAAGTCATTTACAGCAGTGTGACTCATAAGCTCTTGACCAGTGAGCTTTACTGGGTTGTTTGATTATCAATTGATTAAATTAACCTGCTGAGCTAATTAATAACTAAAGGATTCATCAAAGACTTTTGCATCCCAGGAAGACCGTACTATTATACCTTTACAAAAAGTGTAGGTTTATGGTCACCTGATATTGCTATATGTCAGTTGCAAAGGAAATGTGAGTTTTTAAAAATAAAATACATTGTACAAATAGTAAAGCATTTGGCTGTAACCAAATGGGTAAATTGGTCACAGCTAAAAGACCAATCCTATTATGTACATTATCACTTCAATTCACTATGTTGTGTATTGTAGGTAGAGCTCATTATTTTCAAGCTTTGATTTTAAAATGGCAGACTTTATTGTCACTTATTTTTATAAAATAAAAAACAGAAATGTTTAAAACAATGTTAAAAATATTATTATTTTCACTGAAAATTGTTAAAAAGCAAAAATGATTAGCTTCGACTTTAGCCTCGGTAGTAGTGATGTAACAGGAGAATGGATGTGCTCTTTTTTTGTATTCTGGCTGGGTGCAGGTCAGATTGTGTTGAATGTCACCCTCCAACTGAGGAGCTGCTGTATCTTAAGCTGCTGCTGTAGCTGTTGTTGAATATTATGTAGTTAAAGATATTGTTGAAAATATGACTTAGGTTTAGATTTTGGGACTCAAACTGTAGAGCTGTGTAAATCCATCTGGTAACACTAATGTTCACTGGCTAATTGACCCAAAACCAGACCGTTGCAGTCGTCTAGAGCAGGAGACATTCACCACTGCAAAAGCAAATGGGTCCTGAAATAATCCGCACCCGCTGGTCGAAGAAACTAATAGTGCCGCATTAAAGCCGGGCAGCAAAAACTAACCATTTATGAACAGAAGACTCCCTCCCTGACTGTCTAAAACAAGGCAGGACAATATTGATCATGAAAGATCCCCACAAGGGCATAGCACCATCCAACTACTGTCCAATATGGAAACCTCCTGTCAGACAACAAAGACTTGAATTTGAAGGGACTCGTGTGTCAATACATGAGCAGAACTCAGCAGGGGATTGGAAACAACACTAGAGGCCCAAAGCACCAGCTACTGCAGACAGATCTGTCACTGTGTGACTGCCAGTTGAAACAGATGAACCTGAGGATGAACCACTGTCTAAACCTCATGGATTAGACAGTGGTGGAAAAACGACTCAGATCCGTTACTTGACTAACAGTAGGTAGAAAATATAACTTAAGTAAAAGTATGTATATTTAGCAAAATCTGCTTAAAGTATCAAAAGTAAGTGTACTCATTATGCAGGAAAAGGACCATTAAGAGTGTTGCAATTTTTTTATATAGTTTTATTAGATTATTTTTGCTGATGCATTAACAGTATAAGTGTGTAAGTAGCATTTTACTGTTATATTTGGTTAAGGTTGAGCCAATTTTAAGTTCATTTCCATACAGTTGGGTATTTTAATCAATAAAAAACACACTGTATTTTATAAATTCATCATATGTTTTCTATGCAAAATCTTAATTTGCAAAGTAACTTCCAACTTAAACTGTAATATACCTGTAATGGAGTACAAAGTGCAATATTTCCCTTTTAATTGTAGTGGAGTAGAAGTATAAAGTAGCATGAAAAGGAAATACTCAAATAAAGTACAAGTACCTTCAATTTGTACGTAAGTCAAGTGTTTGAGTAAGTATACCTAATTACTTTCCACCACAGAGATCAGAGCTCGGCGATATATTATTTTACATAAATAAAACTCTGTTGCCAAAATTAATGTTTTTAAGCAAATTGTAAAAAAAAAAAAAAAAAGTGAAAATGAGTTATGGAAAGTTTTTTTTTTTTTCAGTTTGAAAGAAAAATAGATATATACATATTTAAAAAAAAAAAAAAAATACATATAGTATTGCATTATACTGAAAAGCGTTTCTATTATTTTGGTCACCAAATTTGTATCAGTGAGGGTAGGCTAAATACCTTAACAGCAAACTTCTCTCTAAAAGTCAATACAGTTCAACAACACCACAAACAAATCCTCCCTAAAAGTTGTTACTGCTCAGTTGTCGTCCGGATGAACAACCATATAGCCTAAGACTTAGTGAAGCATTCATCGATCCTTGGAGCATTTAGTAGTATTCAAGGACAACAACACACTAAGAGACTTCATCAAAAACCCAATGGAATTGCGGAGAAATATACTAAAACTGCTCTCAATTGAAAAAGTTACAAACACTTGCTGTTTCATACCAACCTAATGTGCCATCCCTGCTGCTGTTCTGCATAGGCTTTAACCCTTTCAGTGAGATCACCATGACGACTGGACACAGGTTCATAAGGGGAGCTACCACCAGTCACTTCGTCTACATGCAAACCATCAAGCTGAATGACAAGGGGATTTACAGCAATGACACTGGAGAGCCATTTGGAGTTGAAAATCGTGAATGGGTGGAAGCTAAATGGAGGGAAAATAATTGGACATGAAGGGGTCGAACTATCAGTCGGCCAAATAACAGACTGGAGACCAGAAGGCTGCAGGAACCTGGGCATAGATAAATAAATGATAAGCATGCCCAAAAACCATGTTTACAGTATTTTCTGCCAGGTATTTACAAAAGAAGATTATGCATTGAGGATGTACAACATCCAAGGTACATAAGTATCACCTGAATACAAACAGTACGTCCCACTGGTTGTCAGATATTCAGCTGATACAAGCAGAGCAAGGACACAAAAGCTGTTCATATTTGGAAACAGAAAATCATCACACTGTAAGGAGGATTCTACTCAGGGTCCGTCACCCTCTATTGCAGCTGGAGACAGTTGAGGTGAGTGTCAAGGACACTTTATGAAACACAAAGCATTCAGTACATTAGTAAAATGGCTCCTGTCATTGCAGACAGATGAGGTAGCTGCAAGAGATTGCCAGAAAAAGACACCATCTGCCATTAGAGGGGTCCAGAACTTATGGAGCAAATGATTTAATAATGAGTATCTAGTCTTAATTCAGCAATTTTGGAAAGTTGCTCTGTCCTGTAGTCAGTAATTTTGATTACATTTTTATAAGTGCAGGTAAAAAATGTTCCATTTAGAAATGAAATGAATGTTGCTGATGGTATTAATAAGTTGGGTCTTACAGGGCCTGACTTTTTCAATTAACATTACAAAACAACAATAAATGTCCTCAAAAGGTTCTTGGTCCCCTGGGAAAGTCCCTGTAGTGCAAACGCCCTACAAGGCTCAATGCAAAGTGGTTGGCCTAAATGAAATGGTTGGTCTATTATTTATGAAATTCAATACGACGTCCTTTCTGTTTAATGTTTCAGAAGCATATTTTTACATGGACTCAAATGTTGTGATACAGCATTGATGTGGAAAACTAAGTTGTAAATTTTACAGCAAAATAGAAACTTGCGTTGGCCTGAGTGTGATCACAGTCCACAATGATGGACACTGCAGTAGCTGCTAATGTTAGGAGTAACTGTATGTTTGAGAAGTCAATTTCACCTTGTATACCACAGCCAGACAGTTTGGATTCTCAAAACCCGGACGGCAGAAATACAACCCCTAAATCCAGTGGATTTAACTTGAGCTGAAAAACCTGAGGGTAAATATTTCATTCTAGACCTCACAATTCAGGAGTTATTGGCCAAACGTACGCACTACTTCTCATAACACCACTGGCTGTTCTGTGTAACCTTTGCCATCTACATAGTATGTAAAAAAGGAAAAATCTTAACACAAACATTATTGTTTCAGTCCTATAAACTTTGCAAATACAGAATAACAAAAGTCAAGGCATATATTCTTTACCATTACCAGAAAAATGAAAGGCATCTCCCATTCAATTTTAGGCTTATATCTGTTCCTCAGAGCTATGAATGGGCATGAATGTATGTTTCCTTAGGTACTTTAGATGTTACATGTTATGTGTTCCATGTTTATGTTGCTTTCTCAGTTAAAGTTGACTTGCCCTAGATTACTAAACTGGCATAGATTATTAAAGTACCTTAAACAACATATTAACCCCACTGCCTCCTACTCATCCACAGATTGTTTGAGGTTTTAGCTTCACTGTGGGATTAGTTTATGTAATCAGTCTCTTGTGACTCATCATGAATGCCTCCCCCATTTGCTGTAGGCTTATCTAACTCATATGGGATGTAATCGTACACCTCTCTCCAACTCAGCCTGCTTTCAACTATTGGAAATGATAGGTGTGAGTGAATTCTCAAAAAAATTGTTTTTGATCAAACTAAAGTTAGGGACGTAACGTAAGCAAAACAAAAAATACTGTCTGTGAAGCTGTGCGCTTTAACCGGGGACTTTATTTGTCACAGATATCTAAAACAGTGTGACAATGCAGTTAAATAGATATTAACATCAATGCAGGTTTCTGTCAAACAAGAGTAAGGCCATTAGAACCCTGGACAGCCTGGCTCAATAGTTATACTTTTTCAAGAGGTAATATAGATGAGGTGTAGGAACATACAGTATCTTAAGTCAGTAATCAATCAGATTGTAGATCACAGACATTATGTATGACCAGACTGCCTTCTACTTTCCAAATACTCCAGGGGTTTTTCTCTTTGTTTGATGTCCTTGTTCAAGTACACAGAAAAAAGAAAAGATTTTTGCTGCTGCTTGTTTATGAATAAGAAAAATTGTACCCTTTCACATAAGTATGCCGTAAAAGCAGGACGATGAAAACACACAGATTAATATCTGCTGTGTATTAACAGATTTGATTCTGTTTCAGATGAAATACACCCAGGGTGTATGTGCTTTGAACATCAGTGCCGGCTCTAACTCAAACCATGCATGGAGGAAAATGAAATGCAATTGCTTTTTGATTTGCCACTGTAAACACCATGACATTTTTATTGTAAGATAATAGAAACCTTGCATTTTCTTTATCATTTCCCTTCCAGGTGTTTGTGTGTGTGTGTTTTTTTTTAAGCAAAGCTTTTTAACCACAGTAAGTTGACATTATCTTCAACAGCACATTCCTGGTTTTCAATCATCTTCTCATACCTCACATGATTTAACGGCTGGCTTAATGAGCTGCTGCTTGCATGTGGAAGGACATCTCATTGTGTTAATGAACCATGAAGAGGGCAAGCACACATCATCCTGTGAACTGTTTTAATAATCAGCTCGGTGTCAGACACACAGCCCATCTATCTAAAGTCTGCTCTATCAATAAGCACAGATGCTGCACGTATCATTAAGGCAACTTACTTTCTGATGGACCGGCAACCAATGGACTCTGACCTTCTTTCTTCTGCATGTCTGCTTTTATCTTCTTTAGGTCTTACAATGTGTGCTGCCAAGCAGATAATTTCAAGGCTTGACTGGCCACCGTTTCTCTGTTGCAATATTTTATCAATTGTTTGCTTATATAACTTACTCACGTTTGAGCCTTATTTTCTAATATCTTAATGTTGGATGATGAATGCCTGTCATCTTGGTGAAGTTGGTGGACTGTGTAAACACCAGGTGCAATGATGAAAATAAACCCAGGACTTTATCGTTCTGTCCCCATCAAAGTGTGATATGTTGTATTATTTTTGCAGATGTACTGGAATGTTGTGAGTAAACATAAACCTAAAGTTTTCTAACATTTGCTCATTAACACTAAACACAAAGTACAGCTGAGTCTGTACTTTGTACATTTTTGTCCTACTGCAATGGTGGCACTAGCTTAAAATTCAGAGGATCACCAAAGTACTACTAATCATCTGTGGGAGACTGTGTGTTCCAAATTACATGCCGATCCATTCCAGTAGTTGTGGAGACATTTCACTCAAAACTAGAAATGGAAACATCAGGTGATCAATAAAGTCAGTAGGATTTGGCCTCTGGGGCCCATGAATGTCTGTCCAAAATTTCAGAACAATCCATCCAATAGTCAGTTAAGATATTTCAGTATGGACCTAAGTGGTGGACTGACAAGCCAATCAGTTTTGCCATCTACTGAGCCACACAGTTAGCATGGCTCAAAAAGCATTTGTGGTGTAGCCTCAGTGATGACTAAATTTAATTCTGCTACCATGCAGCAGGATTTAATGTTTGAAAGTGGTTAGAAAGTGGTTGTGACTTTTTTAAAATCCACTTCATGTACCATGAATCATCCTTTTCCTTTGTGTCAAAAAATTCAGCAAGATCAGAAATACACTATTTGCAACGAATTACCACTGTAATCACACGTAATTTAACACTGCCCCCCCCTTCTTTCCCTATAGAACTGTATATTGCAGCTTGTGGCAACATGAAAGTAGACTTTGCATGACCCACACCACTTGTCAGCATAGTGACATATGACAGGCAGGTTTTGTCTCCTTCCTCTTCATGTCCTCTGAAAATTTCGCTCAGTCTTCATCCTCACATCCTCAGACGTCCAAGGTCATCCTTAGATGTGCATCAGTAGCCCTGGCAGACCCATGGACTGCTCTGCCATCATCCCTCCTTTCTGTCTGCCTGACCTGCCAGGCAGAAAAAAGCTACTGTATGTCTGCTTCAAAAGCCCTCAGCTCACCCTTTTTTCAATTGTATGGCCGCCCACAACTACATTTACACAAGCACAAGCATGCATGGACACACACACACACACACACACACACACACTCACGCACACACATACACACACACACACACTCTCTCTCTCTCACACATACTGTACACACTCGCTACCAGAAACACATCAGGTGAACCAGTGAAAATCTGAGTCGCCCAACAGGAACAAGGTGTATGAGTCTACTCAGACAGAGGTTTTTGTGTACCTTCAGCGATAATGGAAGAGAAATAATGGAAAAGTCTGATATTCAGGCAGGAAACATTGCTGCAGCAGCTTGATGTTTGTCATGGTCACAAATGAAAAGAACAGGTTTGATCTTATATTTGGAAGTTAAATTGTGGTTATGATTTACTGCACAGCAGCCGTTACATTATCATTAAAAACATGGTTTGGATAGTGAATAGATGCACATAGAATCCTTCATCTTAAATAATCTGCATTTGATTGCCATATCCAAGGTCAGCATCAGTGCACTGAAATAAGAAATGGCTTTTTGTGGCATTCAGGATGCATTATAAAACTCCCCGTTCTACTCAGTTTTCACAGATTATTTCTTTTTTTGAGCAATCGTGCACATAACCAACATACTGGTCAAATGTGTTGGGTATTATTTGTTACTTCTAGCTTTTTTTATTTTATTTTATGAGGCTCAAATTAAGACAAACATATTACAGATGAAAATTTAAAATATCCCATTGTAGGCCATAAAATATACATGATACATCGGTAATCAGTGTTTTTTGTAAACATCCTGTATTCCACTGGTTAACCTTGTAGTCTACATTAAAAGCATATTTATTCAAATGTGGTAGTCCTTTCTCTTCTGTGATATAATCACCATTATAAAATAGTGATTAGTTAAAAAATATTCATGTGTCATTTTTTCAAACAATTATAAAAACATTTGTTTGTTGAGACTTCCCAAATGTGAGAATCTGCTGTTTCTTTGTCATATGGCATTGTTAAATTGTTTTTGGCCAGACAAAAACAAGCAAGCATTAAGATGTCGCCTTGGGCTCTAGGAAATTGTGATGAGCATTTGTTTCCCTATTTTTGAAATCATAAACTAAAAAATTAATCAATTCCTAAAAAATCTGCAAATTAACCGATAATTAAAAAATGTAGTTGAAGCCGTACAAAAAAAAGGCCCAGTGACAATACCATCACACGAAGGCAATACGCTTAAAATAATCATACTATGTAGATGGCAGTGTTAATTTTTTTTTTTCCATACAAAAATAGATTGCATTAATTATATGTCAGAGGATCAAAACAAGCATCATTGTTGGATTATTTTGCTTTCTTATTCTATTGGCTTTATAGGAAATAATGCACTTTCCAGGCATGGATTCACAAGTTGTTTTGTTAGGAATTTCATTTCACGCTCTGTCGATAGTGTCACTCAGTTCCTACAAATCTTGTGGTAATGTGTTCACACTGCAAACCTCCCATTGCAGCTCATCTCAAAGGTGCTCTGTTGGGTTGAGCTCTGGTGACTATGAAGGCCAGTGGAGTAGACTTGAGTCATTGTCTTTCTTGGAAGCTTCTAGAGATAATGAGTACTTTGTTAAATGGTCCATTATCCTGCTGGAAGTATCCTTTTGAAAAAGGGTAGACTGTGGCTATGAAGGAACGATCCTGGTCAGCAGCTAAGGATGGTGTAGCATTTAAATGATGCTCATTTGGCATTAAAGGGCCTAATGTGTGCCAAGCAACACTACTCACAGAAAACCAACATCACTAGTTTGTTCCTCTAGCATAGACTGGATAGATTCAGGAGGCTATCTAAAACAAATCCCCACTTTACCATCAGCATCTTTCAACAGAAATCAAAGGTTTTGAACACGGCAAAGGTTTTCCAATATTTAGTCATTTAGGTTTGGTGAACATATGCCTTCTGTAGCCTCATTTCGTTCTTATTAGCTGATTACAGTGGAAGCTCGTACAGTATTTTGGTGCTACAACCCACGCATTTTAAAGGTTCAACGAGATGTGGCACTGAAATGTCCCCTTCAGTGAGGTCACTGTTGTGCCCCACTTTTATTCATGTACTTGTGGCCTTCCTGTTAGCCTGAACACAATTGTTATTGACTGAATATTACTCTTTACTATTTCACTCGCTTTAAACTCTACATGTTCTGGTGCACAAGCATCTCAGAATGGAGGAAGCTGCTAGATTTGGCACTGGATTTTCTTCCTATTCTTCTGATTAATCTAACAGTTCTGACCTCTTAGCCCCATCCACATGCTTGTATATGTTGAGTTCCAACCACATCATTTGCTCCACAACTTTTTGTGCGAAAAGTCTCCTGAAAAATATAAACCTCAGAAACAAGACAAACTAGATTGGCAGGCAGGTATTAACGGGGTCCAAGCCCACTCCGCAATCCAAACATGGCGGCCCATCGAGGCAATGCAAGTCAGATCTTCAGGCCCATGGGCGCATTGCAAGTCTCAGGTTGAGAGCATCACATAGATTGGAAAACATTCCTCCAAGGTTGGAATGTTTCTGAGGTGTATTCCATTGGGGTATTCCAGAAAGTGTGCTTAACCTGGCCTGGCATAAACCCCGGACTTGATGTCCAGTGAACCTGTTGTGGATCACTAAGTTTTGGTGATCCAACAATCATGAGGGTTCTTAAATGCTACATGCAACAATTAATGCAGATTGGACTTCACCCTAAAATGAGTTTGAATAAGTAGGTTTTGCATATTTTGCAACTTTGTTTAAAAGCAGCATCTAGTGACCAATATGCACCAAATATTTTAGAGAACCTCAGTTTGGCATTACAAACTACTTGCCCCAAGTTTCGTGTTAATCGGACAAACCTATGTAAAGATACAATGTCACTTCCTTTGTATAAGTACAAGACTTTCCAGTATGGCTTTTGCATTTTTTGTAGAATCAAAACTCTTTTAATAACTTGTGATCATGAGAGTCGATAAATGTTACGTGCAAAGTTTCATGTAGATCGCATTTACAGCCTTAGAGTAGTTTGGAAAGATAATTTTAGCATATTTAATGATTTTGCAACAAAAGCGCCAGCTAGGGATGGCTGCTGTGTATGTGTGGCCCCCAGCCCCCTCGGGCTTGATCCCCTAACAATGAATGAGAAGAAGACAGTGCATTTGACAGTGATAACCATCTGGAACAGAAAATGTAACAGTGTCAACAGTATTGCAACCACACGATCATATCAGTCAGATAGCAGAGAGCTGATATGTGTCAGTGATCTGTGATCCCCCTGTGGGAATCACATTATTTTCCCCAGGTTTGTCTCCTCAAGTCCCACAATGACTCATTTTCCACGTCAGAGTGATTGAATGTCACAACACTGTGTGTATCTCTCAAACACTAAACACTCTCACATCTCTCGAATCGGGTCAATTAATGGGCAAGACTTACAACAAAACACACACACACACACACACACACACACACACACACACACACACACACACACACACACACACACACACACACACACACACACAGAGTCCAGCAGTAAAACTTAGAAATAGTTATACCTGCAAGCTTCCGAGTTTTGAGTGTCAAAAGTAATGTTAAATGTAAGAATTATGTATCTATAATATATACATAACAATTAATACCTATTTAGATTAATGGTATAAAGTTTGGTAAAAATTAGATACAGGTAAATTTTTAAAAATGTGACACACTGTGATTCAAAGCTGATTCATTAGAGTAGTATTCAGCTCACATCAAAATTTAATAAACCCCAGATTTTACATGATTTTATATTTATGTATATTATGTATGTATACTTATACATGAATTAAAAAATCAATAGTTCAACTGCATCTCAATGAATGTACTGAAAAAACAAAACAATATTTCCTCACTTAATATAGTAATAAATTCCCCTAAGCTAGTAAAAAGAGTATATACAAACTAAAATTACACACACTTTACTCACTTTATCAGTTTCATTGCAGAACACACACTTTATTAGTATTATTTTATCTTGTTGAATTAATTGAGGATTTATATGCTATACACATCCATTATATATGCAAGACTTCACTCTCACCTGTTGTCACAGTTTGCAAAGCTGGAATTCAGATATATCTCGTTTAAAGATGCTTTCAAATTCAACCAGTTTTCTGAAAACAGAATAATAGCCTGTAGCAAGAGTGAGGTAAAATGCTACAACTCTATGGTAATACCAGGAAGTTTTAAAATTCATTGCCTAATAGGACCAAGAGCCTGTAAAATACAGACAAGTGTCAAATGAAAGGAATAACCTGAGTAAATGAATGGAGAAACCAAATGAATGCAGATATTGTCAGATATTGCGGGAGGGGTGATAAATGGTTTGTCTATGACCATGTTGTGAAACATATGCTGTGGCCTTTGGAGTCACCAGATCTGAACTCAGCTGAACGTCTACAGGAGATTTTGGACCGACCTGTTAGACAGTATTCTGCATCTTCCATCGCTAAACACCAAATGAGGGAATACTGTATATATAATTCAGTTTACTGCAACAAAACCAACAATACAGAATAAATCACACAGCATGTTTTTTCCTTTCAATAAATTAAAACTTGTGAAACACTCTTTCCCTGTCACACATGTAATTTTACAACTTACTGATGTCTATCACTTAGCTCTTATTTCAAGGTCTTCTACCGTACTGAAGCTTTAGTGTTGTCCCTCACTTGTAAGTCGCTATGAATAAAAGCATCTGCCAGATGAGTCAATGTAAATGTAATGTAGTCAACCTTTTGCCTGCTCTGTTCTCTGTCTCTCTCACAGAAAGAAATCTGTATTCAATCCTTATTGTTATTCACGTTGGCATACATACAATCCCCACAGAACTGCTTGCTTTGGTGAAAATTTAACTGGAGGAATTGTTTTGCATGTTATTCTCAGTTTTTTCCAGCTTTAACACAAAGCAGAGGGTGGTAGAGTAGCTGGCACTGCAAACTACTCTGAAAAGATTTAGATTAAGTTAAAGCTTTCTAGTGGATTTGGTGCTTGTTGTATGAAAAGTGACTCCAAAATAATTGTAAATGCTGCTACAGGTTTTAGATAACAAGCCAGGTAGTATTTAATTGCCAGCATTATTTGGGGATACAGAAAATGTATATTTTGTCAGGTGCTTGGTTTGCTGATGGGAAGCAATAGGACTGGGTTGGAAATACTTTATCAGTTTAGGTTTTGATGAAGAATAATAATGATTTAATAGTGCACCATAATGTTAACTGAGTAAACAATAGATCCCGGAGCTTAGCAGCCCAGTAGAGGAGAAGCCTTTTGAAATCAAACAGTTTAACTGTCTTTTGTGCTAATTCCTGGAGCAGGAGAAAATATTTCCATCCCAGGCCAAAATTCATATTTTCATTTGAATGCCTCTAATGAATGATTGATTGCACAGTAAAAGGCACATTTGCCAAAACTAAGGCAGTTGGCACCCACAGGAGTTTTTGTGGTTCCTGCGATTGGTTTTTCTTTATTCCCTTTCAATTAACTTTGAAGGGTTGAGGCTGTGTCTAACAATGAGAGAGACATAAAACATTTTAGGAATAGAATATCATTTTTTTCTTAAAGACCTGAATTACAGAATGCTGTAATTGTCTAGATTTGTCCACCTCTGCCAAAGCCATATAAGGGAAAAGCACAATAATAAAACAAATGCTCTCTGTGCTTTTTATTCACTGAAATTCTGCTAATAGGGTCAGCTTTTGCAAGCTGTTTAATGGTTTCAGCTTGTTTGCTGCCAAAGAATGATGAACATTTACTCACCAGTAATTGTTCCATTAAACATAACAGGCTAATGTTCTGACTTAAACCCACATTTAAGTTGAGTTAAAAAAGAAATATACTATCAGAATCTTTGACTGTTAGAACAGTATATTCATTGTAAAACACAGTGGAAATGAATAAATGTTTGGGTTTTTTTTTTCATCACTCAAGTCCAGAATGCCTGTAGAGTAATCAAAGCAATGCCTCACTGACCTCAACATTTCGCCTGAAATTGATTTCATTGCTACTCACAAACAGTTCCTTGCAAAGTGAGAGTGAAATAAAGGTAAAATTAATGTTGTGGGTGGGTTTTGAGCAATTACATTCTCCACTAAGACTCATGTTGATAGTGTCTGTTATTTGTCCAATTGAATTTGAATGTTAATGTAGAAAGCAGGACAGGAATGTTTTCATGCATTTGTAGCACAACTAGCCACAACTTCAGCATGTCCCTGTCCCTCAAAGGTAGTCTGTGAAAGCTTCGCAAAGTGTGCCACGTCATTTCGCTGCCACTTGGCTCTCTCTAACTGTCAATCACATTTACACTGTTGTCCTCCTGCAACAACTCAGCTCTCGTGAGATTTCAGAGCAAGACTTCTCCTTGAGCGAGAACTTCTATTGCGTTAGACACACGTCTGCCCCTTTTGGAATCCCATCCGTAATCTTGTCAGACACATATAAAAACAAAATCTGAACCTGTCAGTGGCAAAAACTAGCACTTGTAGTGGACGTACTTTGACACGGACAGATGCTGCTTTGGATTACATTGCAGCCATTCCCCGGTTGCCGGCTATAGTGTTCTCAGTCAATATTGAACCGATTTCAAACATCTTTGTCCCAATTAATCATTTGGACTCAAAAAATTGGGAAAAAGGGGGGCCCAGGTTTAAAAATACTGGAATTATCCTTTAAGACACTGCTTTTGATTATAACCTGCCTCAGCATGTGAACAGAGAAATTTGTATTAAAGACATGTTTTTATGTTTTTTAAAATAATTTAAAAACTTAAAAATGAATTCAAATTATATTGATTTAATTTATTTTAATATTATAATGTAATGACTTTTCCTCATGGTGGATCATATTTTTAGTTGACCAGTTTTCAATCCATGAAATCAAATCCTCAAAGAAAGACACATATAGAAGCAATCCGTTGCCAGTGTGTGTTGGATAATTGAATGCATGCTCCATTATTGGAAATATATTTAGGAAAAATTAACTGTGTTAGTGTGCTCAGAAACTTATTTAAATCACATTATTTTAGCAGTAAAAAGATTTTCCAGGTGAATGTTTTTGATGAATCAATAGAATTACAAATCAACTACAATCAGAACTTCCCTCATTCTTTATATCCCACAAACTTAATTGTCCCAAAGTGACTAAATCTCATGAATCTGTACTCTAGGTTACAAGGGACAATAAAATTGGGTCTTTCATTCTAAAAAAATGACTGTATATACAGTAAGTTAAAACATGTTATTTGGTAACGGCGTTTTCCGTAGGGAATGAGGCAGTGATGGTCCATCAAAGTGCTTCCTGTCTCAGTAATAGAGATCCTCATCACATCATGCATCTAATCCAATTACTAAATTTCAGTTGAGAGTAAACAACGTGGAGTTGAATTACCAAAATGATGAAATCACTAAAATGACATTATCATTAGCCTCTATCATAATTGTAATGGGCCTCCTCAGGCTCAGTTACATTTCAGTGAGTGCCGACCTTCCTGTTGTTTCACTTGTCTTTGTACACTGGTAAGTCAAAGATGATGTAACTTGCAAAGTCAAAACAGTTAACGTACACTAGGTGTTACTATGCTAGTGTGAGACTATGGTATATGTATAGTTTGTGCACTGAAAAATAATTAGGCCAATGTATTGTTGCAGAGAGGAGAAGCTGTTGATCAAGTTGGTCCTGAATTTGAGACGGCGCTTTAAAGATGGTGTGTAGAAATGGATTTTCCTAGGTAAGAATCTTTTGTTATGAGGAAGACATGCAGGAGCTTCACTGCGTGTAGTGTCAGAAAGTCAGATCTACCTTAGGGCTAGAGTGTGCTACATGTAATTTCAAATGTTTAGATGCCATGCTGGCCTACAGTACTGGACTTTCTCTCTTCTCTTTCTCTCTCTCTCTCTCTGTGTGTGTGTGTGTGTGTGTGTGTGTGTATGTGTCTGTGTGTCTGTGAGTGTGTGTGGTTATGAGAAGTCATAAAAATTAAACATGTTGACATTATCAGCAGGGAACGGGTTGGATTCAGCTGGATTGGGAGGAAAGAGATTGAGATGTCACTCCATCCCACTACAAGATAATCTGTACTGACCTTCTGTCGCTTTGGTCCCAAAATGTGTTCAAGTCAGCTCAGACTCTGTCACCAAAAGAGGCCATAGTAGTGCTGAAACTGAAAGTAATTATATGATGGTTTCTGTTTCTGTAATGGTAACAAATAAGACTATTTTTTGAGGTTGACAATAACATCAATTATTGATCTAAAAAAATGTCAGCAGTAGGAGAAATGTTTAAAAAGCGTGAAAAATGTGATTATATTCCTGTTAAAGCAAAATCTGAGAGGATGCACATCCATTATCTCTGGTTCCATGGATGTAAAGAGAGGATTATCTGACTTCTGCAGGTTGAGCTGGCATCCCACAGTTTGTAGACATCAAGATCCATCTCCCAACTGTCGATCAGAGTCTGGCACGTGTCTCCATTAGCACCTTGTGGCAGATGTTTTCCATCCACCATCCATCGCTTAGTGTCACACATCCTTAATTGGGCATGGTAATTATCCAATCACATAATATTAAGTGTCCTATTTGTGGAAATGTGGTTGCTCAAAATGAATAGTTATTGATTAGCAACACTGACATTCAACTTACTCTTTTTCGCACATTAGCCTAGCATTGATTGCTGGCAGCACTTCCTGTGTGCTTTACTGAGAATCGACCGGATTCCTAATGTGCGGTCCAGGCTTGACCATTAGAACCATCCATTATCACGCTCGCCATCCACAGGCTTGTCACTAAGGCCTGGTGGGAAATTGGCAAGCAGACATGATTGTGACTGTGAGGCAGAAGCAGATTTAGATTCTCTAGTTTCTGTCAGCAAGCTATTGCATAATTAATCGACTATAGCCAGTACTGTGTGGGTTTGTTGCAGCTTAGAATATGTATGAGTGTTGTTTTATGAGTGCGAGTTAGCCTTTTGTTTTGTTTCAGCCACAATATGTACATTTTACAATATGCATTGAGCTTGTGGATTAAGCCTCAGCTTTGTTGTGTGTCTTGTGTAATGTTTCCCACTTACATTTCCTTTTTTGATTGAAATTTGATCTCTAACCTACAACGAATATTTATACATGCCATGCTGGGACTTCATATGGATTTGCATTGGTCATGGCTGGATTAACCTTTCAGGGGGCCCAAGGGCAAAAATTTGTTGCCGAGCCCCCGTTGAGTCCTCACCCACCCTCTGTGCACATGGCAGACAATATACAACAGCTTCATTATACGTATTCCCCGTGCTGGAATAGTAATATAATAATAACCTGGTCCCTAGTTTTCTTTGTATAAATTAGTTTTTGGAAATTTGATTAAAATTGTAATCCTGTAATCTGTAACAGCAGGTGCAGTTTAAAACCCAGAGTTCTGGGGACAGCAGATGCTGCTTGAGCAGATACTCTGTCAGGAATACAACAGAAAAGCAACAGGTGAATCTGTATGCAGTGCAACCTAACAAACTTAAGTTGTTTTAATAGAGCATTCTGTCATTATTTTTTCTGTTTTAATGGAGGTATGCAGCATTTTGCTTTTAGATATTTAACACTGATCCACTTTCAAAAAATGTTTTGTAGAGGCATTATTTAAGTGTGACAAATACACTGTATTTCCTGTTTCACAATAAAAGCCCCCCCCCCCCCGTGAATTGCTAGTTGGATGTTTTTAAAGTGAAACAGCAGCAGTAGAAAATGTTTGGTGTGAATTAACTGGAGAAGATTAAACATTGAGACTGATATCGATGAGCTAATATTAAAAACAGTAATGTTGAATTACTGCTGCAGCGCTCCATTGTGTGCTGCAAATCCCTCGTGTGTGTGGAGGCAATTTGAATCCAGCATGGGAATTTGCCACTAACAGTGAAAACTGCTTTAAAGAAAGGAAAGGTTAAAGACATTGAATAGTTATTGATGAAAAAATACCAACCATAAACCGTATAAAAAACTAAGTTTAAAGCTGGGGTAGGCAGGGATCTTTTGGCGCCACTGGGCAAAAATTGCATAATAACCTTTAAGCATATTGTAATTCAATTGGTCTGAGAGGAAACTAGACTTCTGCACCTCCCCTTGGCTCTTTTTTCAGGCTTAAGAAAAAAAAGGAAAACAGACTTATCAAAAAGAGAGTCTAAAAAAGAGTCTGACAATAAATACGATAAAACACGTGTCAATATCGGCAAAGCGTTTGAGAGATGGAGAGAACGTCACGATTGCATCGGCCTCAAGTTGCATTCTGAGCTTACCGTTCTTCTCCTGGACAAGTAAGCTGCTAACTTCATTTTCCTGTAATACCTAAATGTGTTGAGGTGGTTGTTTAGATTGTGTAGGTAGATTTACCATTAAAGCAGCTCCCCCATTACCTGTATATGCAGGACCGTGCTGGCTGGCCGGTACTACAATCACCACATCCACAGACCAGCCAGGAGCCAAGCTGATGGTTCAATTGAGTATGTTGTATTATAACTACTCCTATGCATTTTACAAATTTAAACTTATAGGTGCTGAGACAAGGCAGATCCAATAGAATGACAAATACAGTTACATTTTTTTGTTTTTGTAGCAAGAACAAAATGCATGTCGCTGATTTAGTGTGCGGTTGGCATTTTATGCGGAAATGCAAACTACTGTGCAATGTAAGATGATATGAACGTTTTACAAAGCTTAAACTCCTTTCTGTTATAAATGTTATAAATAATTCCAAAGTGTAAACATTTATGCTAGATTTCACAAACCATTTTCAGGTTTATATTCTGAACCTCAGAACTACTGTGATCTAAAGTAGTTATCTATACAATGTCATGGCACAACCATATGAAATGCGTGGCTCTGTAGGCAAAAACAAATATAGTAACGGATCACTGAAAGAATAGTGAAACAATGCAAATGACTGAAAGTGAAACATCGCTAACTCTGAAGTGACTAGAATTGCAAACCATCAAATGACTGTAAATGGCAAAATGAATGAGCAAATTTGATATTAAAAAAAAAAGCCTACACCTATTTCTGGACAGTCTGAAAATAGCCCAATAATACTTAGCTCCCATAGTACGTATCACATTGAAAACTGTTAAGAATGTTTGTCACTGCATAAAATGCAGCAAAAGTTGTAGTCTTACCATTCTTTGACAGTAATGTGGGTGTTTTTGAAATGCAGCAATTACTGTCAGATATGTAATGGTGCTTTTCTTTGTAAAGGACAATCACTGCCAAAACGGTAGAAGATTTCCACGGCACCAATATGATGCCACATGCACTGCCTGACCTCTCAGCCAACACTGACCTGTGTTTGTAATCAACAGTTAAGAAACCTGTGAACACTCCTTCCTGTATATATATATAGTGTATATATATATATTTATATATTCTTAATGATAACTATATATTGTATATATATCTTACATCAGTTATAGTATTACTGTAACATATATTTATTGTGTTCCAAAAAATACAATAAACAAGTGTCATACAACATTTGGTTGCCATTATTTGTGCAGCATGTAAAGAGATAATAAATCTAATGGCTTGATTGTTTATGTTGTACATGTAAAGAAAAGGCATTTATCATTTCAAAGATCTCATACAAACAAGTGAGAACAGATTATGCAGAACAAGAAATAAATAAAATCTACTTTGTATTAATGCCTACACCCTCCAGGGAGAAAAAGGAAAAAAAAAATAAAACCTGCATTGTACATATGTTCATCCAATGGAAATATTGGTATTGCACAATGTAAATTACTTCCTGACATAGTACTATAACAGCTTAAACTCTTCTAGTGATGAAACCTTTGTATTGTGCATGTGTAATCTGGGATCTTGTCCGAGAACATCTGCTCCTTGGCCTGTCACACACCGACCTCCCGGTCCTCTGCCTCGACTTCCCTGCGGGTTGCCCTCCCTCTCGCACGACCTACTCTGCCTCGCCCTTGACCCTAGGCCTGTCCTCTTTGACCAGAAGATGTACTTGGTTCTGATTGTACTTACAATCAGAGCCAACAATGCTCTTGTTGTGGAAGCTCTAACATGCAAAACAATGTATTATAATATGTTAGGAGTTCAATCTAAAAAAATTCACATTTCTCAATGTGTCACTGATGGTGACAGAAAAAAATTGCCGGGTAGGTAGGTAGGTGCTTCAGCTGCTTCGTCGGCAAACGTTATGGATCAAATGCTCTGAAAGTCAAAATAAACATTCAAAGCAATCTTTGGCTGTGTATTATCGCTAACCTTGTTGATGTTTGTAGCTGCATCAAACTCAATTTTAGATAAAGTTTCTCGATACTAACACACTAGCTTTACAACTGTGAGTACTAAAAACAGCCACGTTTTTTTGTTTACGTTCATTATGACAACAATAGGTGTTTTCTTACATTTGAATGAGACAGGAGGTAGTTGGAGACGGTTAGTGATGACGATGATACGCTGCGCTCCTCTCCCCAATGCTTTCTCTCGTGGACTCGTCCCCCAGCAGCCGTCCGGCACTGCTCTTTCATGTGTTTTGGAGGAGTGGTTTTGGAGGGACGCCTGAAGGGAGGGGCTGGGATTCTTCCAGTGGGGTACTCTCAAAATCTAGCTCACTCTTACGGGCTTCTCCAAAGTCGCATACCCCAGCTTAAATTTCACTGACAATCTTGAGGATTATAGATTGAAACACAATTTTATTTGACCTGCGGTGAATCTTGGCCTTTGGGACCCCTGGGTGTCTGTGGCCCCTGGGCAGTTGCCCACTTTGCCTACTTTGCCCAGTTAGTAATCCAATCCTCGCAGTGTTTGATTTCAACAACTTTGGTCCACCTTGAACATGATAAATGAAAGTAAAACACGTAGATTCTGTCCAAAGGTATCTTCCTCCCCTGTTTCTATTTTACTGTTGGAGACGATATGTAAATGTTTTGGTGGATTTTTCCCTTATTTTTTTCACACAATTATTATACTCACTAGGATTTATTACTTAATTATTTTCCATAACATGTTACTATCAGAGTCCTTGCATTGCGGGCTAGTCATCATTCTATCCCCTTCATTTGCCTTCTGTCTAAATACAGACCCAGTCAGCTGTGTGCAGAATGATTTCATTGCTTATACCGGTTGTCCGCACAAGCAATCACTTTATGTTCAGCATTTATGGGTAACCTGGGCTTCCTGGGGTCCAAAGTTTGGGAGAGATCTATCATCGTAACACAGGTAGGCAGTTTAATAACGCTGCTGTGGACTCCTGAGAAAAGCCAGGCATTTATTTAATGTAACGTGGGCAATGTTGGGGGGCTGACAGATGGCCCAGGAAGGAAAAAATAATGTCCTGTTTCCGCTGCCTGCGGAATTAAAATAGGACAGTAGCCTGGGAAGGAATGTACCTAAACTCTCTGTGGGACTAAAATGTAAATGTAAATGAAGAGTTCAACTCCTCATTTCTTTGTGTACATATTTGTTAATATTATAAACACTGTAAGATTATACACTGTCTCCATTCCCCTGCTCGCAACCCATTCTACTTAATGATGCCTGCATTTGTAGATACATTCAGTATCCATGTTTCCTCATTATTTTGTTTATAAAAAGTAATGACTACCCGAAAATCTGATGCAACCCAATACAACAGCTCAACCATACATTTTCAGTTTCATTTGACACTGCCAAACAGTTATTAATTTAACCTAATGTTAAGCTTATTCCGGTTGCAGTTTGCAGTGGCGGTGAACTGCGCTACAACATATTGAGACGTGTTTCTAATGTTGTGCTAGTTTTTTTTTATTTCAGCTGATAACGCTGAAACTTTAACTTTACTGTTCCCAAGGGAAAATTTGTGTTGTAGCTGTTTCAAACACCGAACACACACAGACTTGAATATAAAACATAAACAAAATACGTGAAAAATATTAAAAATATGTCAAGCATATGCTGAAATCCAACACACAAGCTAACGTTAAACACAGTACATCAATATGCAATATCCATCATCATCCCACCCAATTATCAGTGCTTTGAACAAGACCACCATCATCACCCACCAATATTACACATGAAGGGATGCCACGGGATGCCAGTATGAAATTCAGTTTCATGTCAGTGTTCCCTGTCAACCCTCAGTAGCCCAATGTGATCAGAATAATGCCTACATATAGAGAAATACACAGTTGCACTATAATAGCACTGAAAACGTCCTTAAATTGAAAAATCTAGCTTGAAATATCAAGACCGGCTATCCTGGAAAAAAAAAATCATGGATGAATACTATTAAACTTATCTATTTCCTAAATCATAAAAAACTCAAGCCTTTTAGTTGAATCATACTTTGCAGTCCTGTTTGACATCCATTTTGGGAGCTCTGTACAACCTCTGCACTTTATTTTGAGTGTTGCATGGCAATGTGTGACTATTACTTTGACAAGACTCACAGCCAAGTAAGATTCTGTGAATATTCCGGAAACAGACATTGGTCAGGGTCCTCATACAGTGTGCACAGTCAATAATTATAACAGTAGCTGAGTTACAGGGAATGTCAAACTGTTTAATCATACAGTACTAACCTGCAAACAGGGAATATGTAAAATCTTAATTTTAGTTAAGCACCAGAGCATATTCATAAAAAAAACAGGAGGGTTTAAAAAAGAAAAGTTTCCCTCTGCAACTCAGGGTTTTCCAAAATAGCAAATGTGTTTATGCTTTGCTTTGCTTATAAATATTTCAGATGAAATGACAAAGGCCTTTTAACAAAAATCTTCATCCTGATTTACAAAAATCGAGCAAAACAAAGTTTAAGCACTCCTTTGACATTTCATAGCATTTAGTGCTCTCAGATATTTGGTGATACATTTGTATCTTATGCATAAAATGTACATCATGTTGGCATAGTCCACATAGTATTTGTCAAGATTTACAGAGTGTTGCTCCAGAATACTTGCTTCCACTGTGGGCTGGCAGTGTACACCACTTCACACTGATGCTCCGTATTGCATGGAAAGTTTGCTGTGGCAAGACGCCCGCTTGTAAATCATGCATATTGGATGAGACATGCAGCAGATGAGCATGGGCCCTCCAGTCAGGCCTAGCATTAATTAAATATAAATTGGTCCTCCTTCCGTACCTCATTTCATGCCACATTCACACCTTGTCTGGGCTTATTGAGGAAAAATTAAAATGAAAGTTGTGGCCTTGCAGCGTTGTACAATTCACAGCACAGCTCGGCTCAAGCATTATGGTCCTAACACTACCAATCCTGACTTGATTTCTACAGGGAATGCACAAGAAAATCTTCAGAGTGGGAATGAAAGCTATAGACAATAAAATTTTCTACTGGAACCTCCATCTGTTGATAAAATGAAAAATTGCATGAGATAGTGTGCAAAATAAACTTGGATATAAAAGATTGTATCATTATATCGAGCGAATAATCTGACATGTAGTCTATATGCCCCACTGAACATTTATATCTTAAAGGAATTCTGCATAGATGCTTAGTGATTAAATATTAGCCCTTAATGTCATAAACTGTGTCTGTCTTTTGCCCCAAGGTTTCCTATATATTTTGAACCATGCTGATTGACATAGTACTCTACATGATGGCTGAATATGCATGGAGGTCTCAAAAGTAAAACTTAACATTGTGTTAAGTGTCATCTGCCAAAACTCCACACATTTCTTCACACAGTAGAGGTATTAATACTTGTATTGTGAACTTAATCATATCAGCATAATTACAGTTAATTGAAGTATTCTTATTATCACACACATCAAAGTATTTTTGCCTCTGTACTGATCTCACACAAACATTTTTCACACCTCCATATTTTCTGTTGATCTGTTTCTATGGTACCTATATTTTTATTACAGCAGAATTAAATTGTATATGTAAATGACAATTTGAAGAATTGTATCCCAAAGAACTGAATCATTTGAAAATTTGTTTCTTAAAAGCCAGAAAAAAGTATGCTCTCTTTTCTTTCTTGTTCTTTTCCCCCTATCTAGGATTCTTATGTATAACTTCTGCAGAAAAATTTACTGTAGGTTTTTAAACTGCTTTCCCATCTTCACAGCAGCCATGGTATTCAAGGAGCGCAATTTTAAAGTCAGCTGTCAAACATCAAAGTTTTTCACACTGTTCCTCTGGGCCTTTATGTTCTTTCAGTTTTTCTTAAAAAAAAAGATCTTAGATACTGTATGTTCGTTGTTAAGATTTTCAAAGCATCAATGTACATAGGCAGTGTATTTTGAAAAAAAATCTTTATGTGAGCTCATCTTGGAGATTTTGTGGAGACTGCAAGTTCACAAAGATAACATTTACAGCGGTGTTGACTTCTGAAAGAACATATTGCACCCAATTCTTAATTATTAGCTTTTTTTTTTTTAAAAGTATTGAGGAACTTTTAAAAATGCAAAAGTCTGACCTTAATAGATCCATAGTTTTCCAAATGTCATCACATCAGTGCTTTAAACTGGTTTAGCCTCAAAAAGTAGAATAAAAAAGTAAAATCAACAAAATAAATAAAGTTAATCGATATAGTGCATTAAAAACACAAAACTAGCTTGTTTCAAAGAACAAAAATGCTCATATACTAATGTATGAAAGGGATCTTGGAAGTTTATCGTGTGGCATGTGGACTTCCACAGTCTTTTCGAATGAAACATTGTTGCCTTTATTTATTCGAGGTCAGTCACTGACATATTTTATGAACATATCATAACAATGCCTTTGCATTTTTACCCCCAGTGATCAAACAAGACAAACATAATTGACTAGCCTTGGATTTGAGCGTATTCAGCAGAGTTCCTGCTCTTTTCACTGACATTTCATAGACAGTCAGCAGCACTGTTCACCTTGGAGTACCTTTGACGATGTCTAAGGGATTCCCCTAATCCTCAGAGGGTAGGGTGGAGGGCACTTTCTCCCTGCAAGGGGATGAAGCCACTTAATGGATCACAAAGTTAATCAGCCGCAGGGAGAGCCTGATTGAACTGGAGCAATAGGTTGAACTATTAGACTGGAGTCTTCGGGGGGGGGGGCACATGCATACACACACACACACACACACACACACACACACACCACTCTCATAAATAAAAAACGGTAAGTTGCCAGTTTTGTGGTTCACATGCAGTAGCTGCAACTAATGTAATATTTTTTAAAATCCTTCATTTAGTTTGCCACAATTGTTTCAGTGAAGGTAGACAAGGTATTGTGAAATACAGCTCAACAGCAGCACAAACTGTATCTTCCAAAGTGACCGTACAGTTGAATCAACACTTCTCTTAAACAATTTCAACACAAACGGAACATCAGATCGGCATGAAGGCAGGATTTATTGCAGAATTAGGTTACCTTCGGTTTTTTTTTAGGTGTACCCAATAAACTACCAACTGAATGTAAATGGGAGCTTTACAGAAGTTGGCACAGTCCTAATGATATGATAATACAATAATAATATTGTTTATTTATCAGAACCAGTTTTACAAAATGCTTTGTAAAAAAAATGAATATTGGGATAAAACTATAAGAATAAAATAGTAAGACAGAGAAACTATATTGGGTATATTGGGTTTATTATTCTCATCATGACGACGAAGGTTTGCTACGCCAGCTGCTGGTACAGTCCTATGGGTCGTATACACAGGTCGGGACAAATGACCTACAAGGTTGTTAAGGTGGGACAACTTGTTGGTGTATGAGACAGTCCCAAAAGGGGCTAAGGTATGAGGTCGGGACGGTTTGAAGGGTCAACAAGGCGTGTGGCTTGGACATGAGAAACCACTGTTTACTTACTGTCATTGTTGTTTTATTTTAACCATGACTGCAGTCTTTTTTTAACCTTTACTGAGTATTATTTTAAACATGAACATCATTGATTTCTGACCTTAACCATAGTTTTTAATGCCTACACTTAACTAAACATAACAGTAGCGGTGACAGATTAGCAAACAGTCACATGAATCATTGTAATGGCAGTTCTATCAGACAAACCATGTTGTAGTGCTAGTAGGGTCTTGAGATCAGAAAATGCTCATGTGTTGTGTTGGAAGGCAACGACATGTTATTTTGTTGTTTAGTGTGGAGAACATGCTTTCCACATCTTTGCTCTGGTCAGTAGTGCCTTTTGATGCATCAGACTTAGTAATGATTCTGGTTTGTTTTTCAACATATGAACTTTTTTCATGAGATGGCCAACAATGAGTAGTCTTTCAATTTGTGTTTAATCTACTGAAAACTGAAAGTTTTGAAAAGTTGTTCATATTGTTCTCTTAAAAATCTAAATGGTGTGAATAGTCCCTGAAATTCCAGCAGGTCTCTCTCTCTTTGTGTTTCTTGTTTACAGTCTTTTAGCTTTTCTTTTAGCCCTGAAATTATTCTTGTCATTATTCTTGTGAATTCTCTAAATAAATGCTGCTGTGGAAGGTCCAAGCTAAACATGGATCATTTTAGATTTGCTTCTGCCCTCACTCAGGATAATTATAAAATTTGATGATTTTCATTTGATACCATCAACGTTTCCTTTCGCACTGATTTACCTATCACCCGTGATTCCCTTAGATCACCTGTGTGAAAGCAGACATGCAGACTCAAATAAAGCTTCAGCTGTTTTCTAACCTTCTTGCTCCTGAGCAGCTTCCACCAGATCTTCATCTTCAGTGAGGCGAGCAGCTATCAGTGGCCTAATCACCCATAAGCGATTCCACAGCTGGTCTGATGAATTTGTGCCAAGCCTTTTGGTGTGTGATCCAAGGGAATAATGCTCAGAGCTGCCTCTGTTTATCCAAAGGTTAATGGAAGGTTAATAAGAGAAGGAACAGAGCAAATTCAAAAATCATATTATGCAAATTGTATTTTCTGAAAAGAGTAATATCTGGTTGTGATGCGGTCATGTTAATTAACAGATTGTCTTTAGACTGGTCAAAACAGATCCACCTTTGAGATGTAATTTGAAGGTAAGATTTCATTATTTATGAAGCTGACATGAGCTGATTACTCAAACTTTGAAATAATTCTCGGTCTAGCTGTTTCATTAAAACCTGTCAAACTAATAGTGAGCAGCTTGGATTAGCAATATCCTTCTTTTTTAATCAAGTCTTTTCTGACAGTGCGTGTTACTGTGTACGCAATCTAAACTGGGACCAGTGCTTTCCAATTGGTTGCTGATGCAGTTAACATCGTGCTGAGGTCAGCTTCTAAACAATACGAGGCTGCGAGGCTGGAACAGAGTGCAGTACGTCCCTCTGATTCTCATTCACAGGCAACAATCCCCACAAATAGAGCCAGATGGGAGACGATACACTTGCCAAAAAAAAACCCATCCCAACATCATCATCATCATGAAACGTTTCTGGAACATTTGATTGATAGTTGCAAATCACACAGGAAATGCTTTTTAACAAGAACTAATCCTGCTTTTACTCAAGTACCCAAAGAATGATCATCCGTTAAAGTTCCTGAAAACTTGGTTTCAAATCTTAAATACTTCTCTTCAACATAAAATATTTAGGACTAAATAAACAACAATTATAACCAAGATTCATAAATAAATATCCTTAGATGTTATTTATTAAGCGTTTAACCATCAAAATCTCAGCTAATCTGCTTCACCAAGAGTGTATGGGTGGGATTTGATCAGATTTGATTCACAGTGGCCTGGCAACATAAGGAAACAACCACAAAACTCTCATCACGTAATGACTCAAATGTTGCTAAATCCTAACTGGTGCATGGAAATACAGGACATCATCTTTTTTCAACAGAGCCTTACCCACTTCAAACCAGTGAGACAAGCTAAGATAACAAAATACAGACAGTCTGTCTTGTAAAATAACCAAAACTGTAACTGTGACAAAACATTTTTTGGTAATGTAGGACTCCATTGCTCAGAAGAAGAAGGTGACTGAGAAAATAGGTTTTCAGGGTGTTTAATACCTCCATTAATAGTTGTGTATTTCTCAACACGTGAAATAGCTGAATGACCTTGTCCTGTTTATGTGGTGCCAGAGGTGTTTAGTTTGCTGTAGCATGAAGTTGACTTCAGTGAGGCTCAACTCTGAGAATGTGAGCAGCTGCTGGTAAAGAAAAAGAAGGGGGGAGATGGAGAAGGGCAGGTTTGCGGAGACCTTTACCAGTGCATGTCAATTTGATCAGGGCCGTATGTTTCCTCAGTGAAAAAAGGAACTGTGCATGAAAAATTAAACACATCCACTCCGTTTGTTAACCCTCTCGGACTCCGTGTGACAGAATATTAACAGGGTTGTTTTGAGCTTGTTTTTTTATCACTTGCCAGGGAGTTGTTGTTGTTGTTGTTGTTTTTGCTAGTGAAATTGTTATCATTAGATTTAGGCAGTGATAAAAGATTATATTGCCAAGGATTGTAGTGTGACAGTAATACATCACAATCTTCTAGGTTGTGACTATTTTCCTTAATCGATTAATTGATTAGTGGTCAGAATAATTTCTCATAGCCCAACAAAAATCCAAAATCCAGCGATATACAGTACACTTTAATCTAATGTGGCAAAGAAAAACAGCAAATCATCACATCTGAGAAGCTGGAAGTGATGAATGTTTGGCATTTTTGCTTTAAACATTGCTAAAATGATTATTTGAATACGGAAATTGTTGGTGATTAATTTTCTGATGATCAACTAATTGATTAATCAACTAATCATTGTAAATCTTCAATTTTCATATTTTCATATTTTTATCTAATTTATACTTGGCCAATACTGGCAGTAAACAAATCAGAGGCTAATAAGTAGGCTAAAATTTAGCCACATTTCTTATGTTTCTTAATGGACATTTTATTACAAGTTTTCTTTATTACCCCAGATCTAACTCCACTCTTACATTTACTGTTAAAATGTCAATTTTGTGCCTTGTTTGCGATTTATAGATATAGTTTGTGACATACCAAATTTGTTGGAACAGGTTTGTTCAAACAGCAGCCTGCTAAGTAAAGGTCTGGACACGGAGCAGATGCTTCGAGTTTTCTAGGCTGATTTGTATTCTGCATGTGTGTGTGTAAGCTGAGAGTGACTGACTGGTGGTCAGAGCCGAGTATTGACTGCTTTGAGGATGCAATAGAGGCTGGGGTGATGGGATACAGGACAAGAACATTTTCACTGTGGCATGTGCAGCAGAGCTATACAGGATTTAACCAAGGCACTTCATCATTCTGCTGGCTCCATGCAGAGATGCGCTGGGTTCTGGGTTTTAAAATAATGCTTCTGCCTTAAATTAGATTCCAATTGATCCTGCTTTTCTCCATAATTGCACAAACAGGATGGATGCTGGTTTTATTAGGGGTCAGACCAGCCATTTGAAATACTTTAGCTTTAAGTACAAGAGGTAAATTAAATCAGACGAAAGGCAAGTTGACCCGATTCAAGGGGATCGGACTATTAAGGGGTTGTCAGACGATGTTTATATTCGGAGAGCAAACTTGTGTCTCTGTTTTAGTTATTCAAAACTTACTACTACTGTAAAAACCTTTACTAATAATTCTACTTTGCCCCAATAATATATCTGTAATGTAATTACTTCAACATTCATTTGTATAATGCAATGTAGATACTTAACTGTGCTAGGTGACTTCACATGATGGCAGCCACAGACCACAGAAATAGATATGTTTGTTCTGTCTTCACTATCCAAACAGTCATGTGATGTGTTGTCAGTAAACATAGTATGTTTGTTTTTAACAACCTGACCAGTCTCTGACTGCTCTTCAGAAAGGGTAAAGAAAAGCAATAAATCTGGCATTAAAGAGTGCAACTGTATCTGGACAGAGCCTTCACTCTCAAAATTAAAAAAAAAAAAAAAAAAAAAAAAATGCTATTAATTTTTGACTTATTGTACATTTTTTTATATGATGTTGTTATAAACAGTATCTGGTTTTAAAGATAAGCTTGATAATATCCGATATTTTGCTCACTGCCAACAAATCCCATGAACTCATCCTCTAACAAGTATTGTCTCTGTCTCCAAATCCTGATGTAGCTTGTTCCTCTGTGCCATAGAACTCCATTGTTGTCCAGAAATTATTAAAAGCACATCAGTGAGCCACGCTGTTGTACTGAGAGACATGTTCCTTCATTACCATGAACACACAAGCACACTGTAGTTTATACACTGACTTGCTGCCATAGATACTCAATTGTGCACCCAGTGTGTATTAATTAGCTACTGAAAACAATCCCCAACAAATTAACTGTTTACTTCTGTTTGAGAAATGTTTGTTAAAAACTACACTACCCAGCTGAAATGACTGAGAAATGGGGGCTAAGTTTTTCAGACAGGAAAGGACAGTCAGAATGTATTGAGCGACTCAAGACTGTTGGTTTGGGCTTTTCATGGTCTTTGTTGATAATAACAAGCAAGACTAAGAGTCCATTCTAGTTGCTCTGTGAGGCTGTATTGCACAGCAGTGCCTTGAACTAAATGCTAATGTTAGCATGCGAAATAATCGAAGTGACAATGCTAACATGCTGATGTTCAGCAGTTACAGTATAATGTTCGTGTTCATGTCCCTGTTCACCGTTTTAGTTTTTCTTCTTAGTGTGTTAGCGTGCTAACATTTGTTTGTTTGTTTGTTATAAGTGCTAAACACAAAGAACAACTGAGGCTAATTTGAATGTCAATAGTTTTGAAAGTATTTGGTCATAAACCAAAATATTCGACACACTTGAATTTTGATTTGATGTTGGCAGCATATGAAAAGTTAGGGATGAACAGAGTTATTAGAGTTCATCCTGAGGGGAATGTGAATATGTGTAACAAATATCAGGGCAATTCATCCAATACCTGTCAAGACATTTCACTAAAAGCCACAATGTGAACCTCATGGTGCTGCTACAGGTAAAGTCAGAGGAATACCACAGTCATTAGGCTTTGTCCTCTAAGGACCATGAATGTCTGTACAAAATTGCATAGCAATCCATCAAATAGCTGTCAAGATATTTCCATCCAGACCAAAGTAGTGGACTGACTGATAGACTGCCATTGCCATCCCAGGAGCTGCGCTGCTAGCATTGCTAAAAAAAAATGTAGAATAACACCAGCCTTTTCCTTTAAGTCTACAGCCGTTTACCATAAAGTATGCATTTGTCTGACCGTGTGTGTCATAATCACAGCCTGTAAATGTGTGCACAGCTGATTCTGTGTTGTTTGTGCTATAAAATACCAAGGGTGATTTGTACTGTAAGTGTGTGATCCTTGATTAATCCACTTGCGCTGAATCAGGTCCTCAACACTAGTATTGCCGCCTCTTGCTATACATTAAACACGGTGTAGCTGAAAAATTCAGATGTGTCACATCCTGATTGTATCAACATTAAGAAAGAGACAGCAATAAAAAGACAGGAAAGTAGCATTCATGCTAGATCAATCATCAAAACCTGCCTATTCATTAAACACTGTAATTGTACAGATGATGTAAATGAATGAAATTGCGATATGATTTTTATGGATAAAGAGTTAATTTATTCCATTTTCTCTGGGCGTCTGAATCTAATTGAAAGGGGATGTCTCCAGCACAGAGCTATATTCAATTGTTCTTTTTGAGAATGGGGGCGCTCAGCCTTCTCTCCAAGAGGTTTCAGGTGGTTTCTCTTCATTCAGCTTCTCTCTTCAGTTGATCTCATTTATGTGTAAACAAAACAATTCTGGGAGAAAACAACTGGCCCAGAAATATGCATGTGTCTTTTTATTTACACTTATCCTGCTTGCCATGCTTTTTATGCCATACATAGATTGGGTTATACGCTGGTTATTAAAATTCATTTTAAGAAGCTTACTTACGCGCACCACAAGCATGCACGTGCAGTCAGTACATAAGTAGGAACGTGTATGTTGACGTGTTTGCATGCATGTGGGTTTCAAAGTGTGACCGGGATCATTTTTCCCATCCTTTTTCTAAGGCCTTCTGTATTATCACCTATGAGGTTATATAGTGAAGGGTTGTTAGTGGAGCTGTTGGGTCTTCATGCTGTTATGGCCTTCTGAAGTAATGGTGCAGGACAAAGATATTGTTGAGACAGGACAACAGCATACACCCATCTTATGCTGTCTGATTTGATGGACAGGATAAGGGACTGAAGCATCTCTTTTGACAAAAAACTTTTTATATTTGTGTCAAATGATTGACACAGGTTCCAGAAATAGACTCCTTTTTTAGGAGCCCTAACAGACAAGATTAAGGGAGACACCAGAGAGGACAAGAGTTTGTGGCAGGCAAACTCCTAAATTCTTCACAACAAGGACCAGTTTAAATGTGAGGGAAATGCAATAAATGCTGACTACACATCTACTGTCTCAACTCCCTTGTAGGTCTTTATACGGATTTTTGAGCCCGGACAGGATGAATAAAGATGTAGATTCAAAAGCAGATTTGAATGTTAGAAATAAGTTATGGTGTCACATGCAAACAACCCAGTTGAGAGAAGGTTTTCTGGCATACACAACAAATAACAGTTTTCCTGGATTTTTCAGTTTCACTATGCCAAAACAGATGAATGAAATATTGAATAGCATGACTAAGAACAACACATTTTAGGACAAAAAGTCAAAACATGTTACTTTATGGAAAGCTTGCTCTGAGTGGCAATGTTGTGAGAGGATCTAATATATCTGATGTGATTAAAAATGTTAGCTACTCAAAATGTACCAAATGATGAAAATTGTTATAGGCTGGGAAGAATAGTGTCCAGCCTGACTGAATGTCTATTTATTGGTTGTGATCAAACATGAAGTCAGGCAGAAAGTTTACACCAGGGCTTCTCAAAGTAAGGACCAAGGTCCAGATCCAGACTGAAAGATGGATCAGTCCAGATCAGATTATGTGCCATGTTATGTAGAGACATGTTTTCTTGCGTCATTGGTTGTAGTTGAACATGCCCACATACTTATTATTATGCAATAAATCCAAATTTCATGAAGGTTATAATGTTCACTTTTTGGAAACACTGTTTTAAAAAGTTGTTGATTGAACTTTATGGTTGTTACAGGCAAACAGTGGTAAGACAAATCACCACATCTTGTTCAATGTATGTAATATATGTTAAGTCTTGACATTCATTCGTTTCTGTGTCCAGACCTCTGACTATATAGAAAATTTATAAATGGACCTCTGATGAAAGAGTGTGAGCATCCTTATTATACAGTATTAGTATGCTATTGGTACACAGAGAAAGATAATATATTTTTCAAAACCCATTCCTTTTCATTGCTTTAAAAACAGCATAAGCTTGTCATTAAATGACATTAGCAGTACAGCACACAAGTTAATTAAATTAATCCCCCAACCAGACCAGTTTTATGAGCATCTTGTGTCATTATGAAATGCTTGTAAAAGACAGTATTCATGGTTTGTGTTTGGTTTCAAGTTTCACTCCATTTCCAAATGTTAATAGATCTCCAGACTGTAGCTTCCACACTTCCTTCCCACTTTCTTTTGTTAAGTGTTTAAATTTTGTATCAACAATAGGCGTCATTTACTTTTACAAAATAGCAGTTATTACACCTTGAATTTAAAAAAAAAAATGTTCTCAGAAAAATGTTGCACAAACTACTGCATACAATTTAGCAGTTGTGTCACAACACACTTTACAGTTGGTGATGATGCTAAGGAGGCGAAGGGGGAGGTGTAAGGAGGCTTTTGGGTAACACTTAACACACACATTTGCAATCACACACACACACACACACACACACACACACACACACACACACACACACACACACACACACACACACACACACACACACACACACACATTTTTGCACTCCCATAAACAGATTACAATGGAATGATTTCTTTCAATACTACTACAAGAACCTGTCATCCATCACAGTATTAATGTGGGATTGTTATTTAGGATTAAAATGTACCCAGAAATCTCCTTACTAGCCCATTTTGGATACTGGACTATTATTGACTCACCCTTTTACCATCAAACTACATAGAAACATTTAGGAAAACTAAGGATTAGATAACTGAATCACTGTTTTTTTGCTCTCACTTCTTAATATAATGTGGGAGTGATCGCTCTAACTTTACTTGTTCACAGGAGACTGAAAAGAAGATTCTACGATTTCTCACAGGTTCAGTGGTCAGGTTTATTTCTGGCAGCAGGCTGTCTAATAACACTGTCAAATAACAGAAATCGATGTGGTTAAATGGTGGTGAAGCTCCTACCCCAGGCTTGAGTCAACAGAAAGCTGAAGGGTCCCAGCTCTTTCACAATGTGATCGTTTAGTTCTGAAAGCAAAAATAACCCCACAAGCCTATTCACTCAAATGTACATTGCCTGATATTTGTGTTTATCATAAACTGTCAATAATCCACTTTTTAAAATTTAGATACATAGACTTACATGATGACAAATAAGACGATACTGTAAAAAGTTACACATATATCTTCTAGATAACCAGAGGTGGGAATAAGTGAAGTACATTTGCGCATTTACAATTCAAATACTTGGCTATTCTACAGATAACATACCTTCACTATACCATTTTTCAAAAATAAACATCTAATGTTTTCCCTACTACACTGATATGACAGTTGTGCTTACTGGTTATGAAGATAAAGATTTTACATTCACCATGACACATTCTAATAAATTAATAGGTAAATAAAACGTCAGTTAAAAATCTTATCTTGGGGAACCCCGATGATTGATTAGTTGGGACGCATACCACGCAACCATGACACGCAAACTTTTGTCGCATGTCATCAACCCCTCTGTCTTCCTGTGTTTCTTGTCTCCCTATACTGCCGTATTTTATGATAAGGCCTATTTGATATGATCAGAACATGTGTTCATGGAGCTTTTGTTTAGTTTAGGCAGAGCATTGAAGTGGTGCTGATCGGTGTCAGCTGTCTCAATCACAAACTGTATTATTGGCTCATTCATGCATCACCTGCTCAGCTACCAGCTGACAAGTAAAATCCAATCATATCTTTGCAAGTGTACTAAGTGGGCTTTATAAACTGTTAGTTCTCGGTACTACTTTGCTGATTTCCTCATGCAACACTTCTTACTGCTGCAACTCCTGCCACTATCCCAAAATACTCCTTCCTAAAGCTTTGACAACGTTGACTGAGATCTAATGTTCAAGTTTGTTTACAGGAAGCTTTTATTGTATACAACAATGTGTCAGGGGGATCCCTTCTCTCAGTCAAATCCTTGTTGCTGCTTGGATTCTTTGATAGTTCCTTCAAAAGCAGAGCCTTTTCCACCACATCTAACTGCATAAGCATTTGTAATGAGTGGTCAGTATCTTAAAATGAGTATCTCTGACTGATCTATAATTGGAGTCACTCAAAGTCCCTCAGTGTTTACAGGTGTAGTAAAGACATAAAGAAGTTCAATTAAAGGTACAACTCTTTGTAATCACTATTTTTACTTTGATAATTGGATATACTGCACTGCTAAAACTGCTGACTACTCACACTATTTTTTGTATCTGAGAAAGCAGACAATGACAGCTCATCTGACCAAATGTGATATTCTCACTGTGATGTCACCTTCTGGCTGTTTGATTTTAACTGTAATATAATATTAGAACTTATTTTTTTCAGTACCAAGCTGGAGTCATCAGAAAGTGTTATTTTCCATTCCAGATACCTCTTCAAAGTAATTAAACTGCAAAACTAAAGGAAGCTGTAAATGGAAGCTATAATGACGTTTGATCATCCCTTTGGCTGTTTATAATAAAACCCTGCTACTCAAACAGACAATCTCAAGAGTTGGACTCAAACTCTAAAGCTCTGAAGGCTGACCCTCTTATAAACACACAAAAGGCACTTTCCATTACTGCAGTTGTTAGGCGTTTTGTCCTGGTGCAGTTAGTGTGGTATTGATCATTGTTGGTCCAAGTCCTCAGGAATCAGCTTGTATTGATTTCACTTCAGTTGTAAGCTTCCCTTTCTAACCTATGTCTCACTTCAGACCAAGCACCTTTTCAAACATCCTAACCTCTCAGCTGAGGGTTTACTGAAACACATCATTACTGCAGCACTTTCCAAGGGAATTTCCAAAATCAGTTGTTTGTCCAAAAAAGGACAGACAATTATAGCTCTTTTCAGCCATTAGCTGTCGAAGACTAAATTTGCTATGGCCTCAAACACTGTGAAATATAAACTGACTGTTTTGTCTTCATTCCATTTTCCAAAGGAGATTTCTGACTATCAAGCTTGGCATTGTGGGCCACCCACAACAAACTGTGATTAGTCTGTTCTGTCATAAAGTTTAGTTTTATGTCTTTAATTTTCAGTTTTTGTTGACACTCATAGGGGTGTTAATTAAATTATATATTTAAGCATCGAGGTGGTAGTTAGTGCTGGTGTTGTACTGGATTGCATTATATTCAGAGATGTTTTAATATTCCTTCCCCTTCATGTAAGTAAATAGGGAGGATTAAAAAAAAACACCTACATATAAACATATGATTGAATTTACACGTTTCTGACAATGTCAACAAAAACTGAATAGTCTAAACTTTGTAGATGCAGAATTTACAGAGCTCTTGCACTGAATTGCAATAGATTGTACAGGTCTACCTAATGAAGTGGCCAGAAGAAGAAATAGAAAAGGAATGGCTCAGTCTAAAGCCAACCGACCCCCTCCTTTGCTCCTGACAGACAAGAGTCATAATTCCTACGGCTGCTAGAGAGCTTTGTTGCATGAACCTAAACAAATGTTGTTTTGAAATGTTTGCTGAAACAACTGTTTCTGTTGTTTTTCTTGGTCTGTATTCTGCTGTTGGCTTCTGATGATTTGTACGGTCACATACTGAATGTACAAATGTTTTAAAGTCTGATCATTTTACCACTGAGGCTGACTTAGAACAAAATGTAGGGTTAAGAAAAAGGACATAGCCATAGTAGCTGGGTTTCCGTCTATATGCTTTATGCACATGTCTATTTGAGCATAAAAAATGAAATATCAGCTGAGGTGGAAAAGTTGCGTTGAGTTAATCAAGATGTACATGAAGGAATTACTTTGAATCACACAGCCACTGAAGAGAGGAAAAAGCGGACGAAAACAGATCTGATCTGTGTGGGGCAATGATGGGTGTATGTCTGTGTAGGTCTTGCTGTCTGTGGACAGATTTTGTCATCGCAATAGCGGCACAACCATGAAGGATGCAGTCACAAAACTTTACAGGTGTGTAGTTGAGATCAAAATGAAGGATGAGTTGAAAGATTGGTGTGGTATGTGCAAGGCCACCAGAAGGTAGGGGGTTCTCTTGTGTTGTGTGGACCCTTGCACCATACACACCATTTCGGCATACGGGGTGGGATTATCCCATCGCAAGATGGTTTTGTAGTGTTGTGTTGTGTTTGATTACATTTTAATGATCCTCGTCGGGAAATAGAGCCATTACAGCAACAAGTAATTGTTGTGGCGCCTTCTAAGGGGAAAGAAATTACAGGCTATTTCTGCTGCGCCATAAAAAGTGGAATGTCCACAGACTAGAGGTCCACAGAGTACAAATGGCCTCTGCGGATGGTCCTATTTTTCTGCTAGTAAAGTTCGATAACAGAGCCTTTATATGCTCTGAAAGGGTCTGGGTTTAGAGTAATCCTGCCCTCGACAGACTTATCATCCTGAGGCCTAAGTGAGAAACTGGAAAATCCTGGAGCAGCTGGTCATCTATTGGGTTCCAGCCTCCCTTCTTCCCTGTGGGGATGAAGCAGGATGGCGTCTTAGGTTTCCTGAGGTAATATCAGCAGGGCTAAAGAGGACGATGTATTTCACTAAGGAAGGGACACAGAATTTCCCCCCTTAACACTTGAGGCCTCCAAAGAGATGTTAGCAGGAAGATGGATGTTGGCAGCTGGTGTGTTGCAGTTGTCTGACCTGATATCCATTGGTGTTAAGATGTAATTTCAAAGCTGAAGACTAAAGGGGGTGTTTGAGTGCAAGTCCAGGTGGTTTGGGGTATATATTATGAAGGTTAGGGAGGGGAAAAAGGTAGGCTGTTTTTTAAAGCTTAAAGTCATTGTCTGATATAGTGTATGTTCAGTCTCTTGTCATGGTTAAATGTTGTCACTTAAACTTACAGTGCCTACTGCAAGTTCTATTGATGGCAAAAACTAAAATTAACAACTTCCCTCCCTGAAGAATCACCTTAATGTACATCATCACCCATATCCAAAACTTATCTACAGTGTCAAAGAAAGTGTCCAGCTGTGATGGACAGCAAGGATATTACTTGTCAGGGCTCAGTGCTATTCAGCCGTTTGACTGAGTCTGATGATGCACCTTTCAGAAACAGTTTTTATCCAGCGTGAGGAATCAGAGGGTGACTGCTAGAAGGTAATGATATTTTCTGCTTTAGTAACATAGTTATATTGTTAACACAAACATGGTAATAAAGAATAGCACAATTTGATTTCTGCACAATCCAAATGAGAATTATATTACTTAAATATAATTGTTTAAATTTAACTATTCAACAAAGTAGGGACTTTAACCAAGGCAAAATGTGCAAAGTGGCAGCAGTACCATCTGCAGCAAAAAAGCTATTGGACGTGCATAATGGAAAGCAAATATTTCATTTCCACTTATGACAGTAACAGGACATGACAGAATACAATATTTGAAGGACTACAAAAGCACATCATCAGCAGATGCATACTGCAGATGGAATAGAATATGCAGATACACAAAACTTGTGTATTTGCATAAATGCAACATCAGTACAATATGTGTTTCTAAAACAGTGGGATTATTGTAGCTCTTCAGGAAGCTCATTGCCTAATTTCGAAACCCTGACAACCAAAGTCCTCTGGTGGCAAATTTAAATTGGATTTCAAATTTCAATGTCCTACTGACATCTAGCAATAGTCAGAATCATACTGTAGGTTAAAATAACGATAATACGGAGCTTTTCCAACTCATTCTTTTAAAGCTGTGTGATGGAACTGTTGATGAAAGTTTTTAAGTATAAACCAAGTTCTTATTAGTAAGTTTGATTGATTGTTGACTGCTACTAGGTGTGATGTTTAAATTTGAATCTAAATCAGGTACTTTTGTAACAAGACCAGTCAGGATCGTTCAGTGTAAAAGTGATATAAAGTAGCATATCATCTACATGGAGGGAGTCTGTGCTGTGTGTTTACAAACTATATGACCCAATGGAAGCATCAAAAGAGAAAGAAGAACTAGACTCAGTAATGACCGTTTTGGTGCATCTTGTCTTATATGGAGATTAGAGTATGAGTTAGGAGTTACCAAGTGGGGGGTCCTGGCAGCCTAGTGGTTAAGATGCATACCATATAACTGCAACGCCACCTGTTATACTTCTCTCTCTCTTCCAGCTTCTTTTCTGATTATATCGCTTCTGTTGCTATAAAATAAAAACAAAATAATAAAACCAAATCTTGTAAAGGAGTTACTGAGCACAACTGAGAGCAGAACCTGAGACATCACCTCAGTTTTTATAATCATTTTTACAGCTGCCATGATCTTTAAATGTCACATTTTCCTGAATACAAATTACAGGAAAGGATATTGGTCTCTTTGAGAAGTGCTATCTAACAAACTGGAATCTATGGAGAAACTAAAAGAAAAATATTTCTTGTAAAGAAACCCAAACGTTGATTAGTGCTATTTTTTAACTATTGTAGTTTGTAGTGTCTGTGTATGCATTCAGCTTGAACACCTCAGCACAAACACTCTGATGGCTGTTGACACACAGGAGCACCCAAGATGGTCTCTGCTGCACCTTGAGGGGAAAAAATGGAGGCTGAACGTGCTCTATAGTTGCATCAGCTCACTACAAATAGGGTGGTGGAAAAGGAACATACTCCCTTAATGGTTTAGTGGGTGCAGTAATTTATTGCAGCTATGAAAGACGTTTGAAGCAATATGGCTGTAGTTGTAATTATGAGGAAAAAAAACCCCACAAACAAGTTTTTTTAATTTTATATAATATAAATATTATAATAATATAATAATATAATATATTAATTATATATATATATATATATATCAGTTTGTAACCATTAGTAATAAATGAGTAAATATTCTTCTTCTTCCTTTATTATTATTATTCCTTTAGAAAGACTCTGTGATACCTTTTAAGAGCATAAAAGGTACATTTACATAAAAGTATGTGCTATAGTACAGATTCAGGGTTGATGATCTGATGGTCTTTCAGATTAGCGATGATAATGCCAACGATAAACTGATCCTACTTTAAGTGCTGTAATTCGTGTACAACCAACCCACATACTGACATACATACTCACTAGTGCCCCAAATGTGTATTAGTCCGTCACTGATAATAGTCCGTAACAAATACACTATTTACTCCTCTTTAAGTAACGTCTGCTAAAAACTACAGTTCCCAGCAGTTGAAGGAAATTCCTTTACCTACTTCAACCATAAAACTATATACATATGTGACCAGTTTTTGAAGATCTGCATCTTGAGTAGGATTGAATGGGTTTAGAGCTGAGTGCCACAGACTGGAGAGTGAAGTCCGAAAGTTTTGAGAGATGGGCTAACTCTTTGTTGGTTTTGTTTTGTTCATGGTATCTGTTGACAGTAAGAAAAATGTACAATAAACCAGCTAACGTGGCAAACAGTAATTCATCTTCCATGATGTTATATTGACAACGAGCTTCCTCCTGACTGGCAATTGGTGTTTCTGTTCTCTCCTCAGTGAGTCCGGATGTGACCGGTGATCAAAAACATCACCATCATTATCATCATCATCCACCTGTCGAGGATTCAGAAATGGAGGGCAGATCCAGGGGCCTCGGACTGACAGGAGCCATCTGGGTCTTGATATTGCCTTGTTTACATATGCTCCTGGCCTTGTAACAGCTGCCTTTTTGCAGCATGAAACTTTCAAGACTTGGTTTCAAGCTTCTTAATCCAGAAATGAAAGGGCCAGTGGACATAACTGGCTCCAGTATGTAATGGAGCACCACTTCCACACAGCGCAGAACACAGTAGGAGTGAATTCATTGTGTGGAAATGACAAGATACTGTGGCTTCTGTAAGACAGCATATGGTTCAGCTTTGCTAATATTAACTGGTTCTTTTTTTTATCAGTTACCTGGCATTCATTAACACTAATAATGACCTACTTATAACAGCCAATTTCGGAAATAACTACAGGGAAAGTTTTAAAATTTTGGTTTTAATTTAATTGTATTTCTGCACATAATATATATGACCTGTAGATATATATAAGCATTAATATGCTTCTGCATATCACACTTTAATGCATTCTGCACAGTACGGGTTGTACTTCTTTTAAATGGGATTTTACAACTGCTGTGAAAGGAGGCAAGTAACCTAAACGGTTAGTTTAAGTGTTGGATTTGAAACTTAAAAAAAAATCCCAGTCTCCACAGCTCTTTGCATTTGCAATATTTGTACAAGCATACAACATTTGTACATTAAAATGGCCTGTTATTCTTATACAATCCTAGGAATCCCTTCTGTGTACAAACTTGCTTTTTACATTCATTTTCATACAAAATTGCTTCAGATTGTGCTTCAGACCATTGTGAAAAAACCTACAGAAAACTATCAGATACGTCCCGTATGTTCTTATGCATTTCCAAATACTGTAGGAACAAAAATGAATTCGAGACAGCTGCCTCTCTTCACTTGTAATAGCTACCATGCTGTCCAGAGTCCGTTTAATTGCTATATATCATTCCAAAATTGACCTATAATGCTACTGCTGAGAGACACTGTGAAAGGAGAGGGGTAGACAGGAGGAAGTGGGGGGCAAGTGAGAGAATTCATACTCCTTTCTTCTTCAGAAATAGATTAGTTTCCTCAGGAGTCTATTATCATCTTTCAAACTCAATCCTCCTCTGCCTTCATAGGCCTGGATGGGAGCTGATCGCTCCTGGAGCCACTGGCGAGGAAGAATCACATTCCTTCTACCTGCTATCTGACTGAATATTGCTGGTATGTTGCTGGCAGGTTTTCTGTGCACAAAAAAGGAAAATGATCTGTTTCACATATGCCATGCATGTCTGTCAGTGGCTGAGAGAGAATAGTACTCATTGGCACTGTAGATTGGTTCTTGGGCTCACATACGCTGGGGAATTACTTGTAGAGCTAAAAAAAAAAAAAAATTCAACTTTCGAGATTCTGTAGAAGCTAAAATGGTACTCGTTATAGCCAAATTCACTATTCATATACAGTATATATACGCATATACATATATACCACAAAAATAAACAAGGAAAACATTAAAGCTGCTACTGTAGATAGATGACATTGTAAAAATTAACTGAAACATTCCATGGGGGCTCAAGGCTAACCCTTTTTTTCTATATGGGTTCAAGTGTATATAAAGATTTGTACCACCTCATACTGTAATAGCAGTAAAAAATGTAATGATGTAAACATTATTTCTATGATGACGTGACCTAAATTTATACTCATAAATGTGTGTGTGACCTGTAGTCATTTCGTATTCTGCTCGTCTTAATGTGGAACTGAGCAATGCAAAGTGAAAATTGGATTTCATCTTCAACTTCACCTTAAATTCTTTTTTTCTCTTTTTTTTTTTAATCAGCTGAAGCTTTCTATTTTCCAGCCAAAGGTACAGTCTCCTCAGGTACTCTGTTTGATCAGATATTTTAAAAGCCCGCGACCTTCCTCATGCTGCAGTTGTCCTAAAGCATGCATAGTAATTGTTATCATTAGTCATTTTCACTGTTAATATTCCAGGTTAGACTTTTATCATGATACAGTCAAGGCTGTCGGAGCATCTGAATCAGTTGAGTAGCTCGGAGCTTTTTCAACTACATCTCAAGGTTTAGAAATGACAACTTTTAGATTAATTGCACTTATAATTTCTAACTGTACTTTCAGCTTAAGGTCTTGTATATGAGACTTTTGTTGAGTCACAACCACAGCCCTAAACCTATTACATCATAAAGTTTTCACCATCAAAGTCAGAGCTATTCTCATTTGAACAACTGTGTTAATGATACTGTTAAAGAAGTGTTAGGTCTCTAACTAGATGACAGGCAGCGCAGCAGCAGGCACAGAGACAAAGCTGCCTTGAGGCTAAACGTAGATATCAAGTTCTACAGGTTCTCCTGTACTTAAAGGAAATGGTTCAACTCGCTGTCTTATGTGATTATTATAGCTACATATTGAGACAGTTTTCCAGAGGAAGGAGGAAAGGGGCCAGATGCTGATGCCTGTGTCACCCGCATCAAGACAGGTGTCATCCTGCAGGCATTGCAATGTGTCAGAACCTCTTGAATAACAAGTTTACTGTCCAACACTGCATGTGTAATTTGAAAAAGAAATTCCTGTGACACATGCATCACATTCTTATGATACATACTTTTTTTTTTTCAATGGTCTTTAAAGGAAAACTACTTTAACTTTCGTGGCTTGGATTGTCTTTTGAATCTGTTATAACAATGTACTCACCAAAGTAATTGCTGAATGACAACAGCAGAACTGTTAAAAATAGGTGAGACAGACACAAGCAGTCAAACGATTGGACAGGTTTTAAACAAACCTCCAGGATAATAAAACTTGTTTGGAAGAGACAATAAAGGTGAACAGTAAAATGATAATCAAAGCTGTCCACTGTTGATCCCGACCCCACAGTTAGCAGACTAAGTTCCCGGTTCAAATTTGACCTACCCTTTTTGCCATAGTTAAATGCATTAGCGCTTTCCAATCAACAATAGCGTCATTAGCAACTTTCACTTTCACCCCCAAATAAAGTGTTGGCTTGTTTACAACCTGTCTGACTGTCTGTCTGTTTGTGTTCTTTTGTTTTTTTTGTTTGACCTGCTGTATTTTTAGCAATTTCACCACTTTCTGAGATCTCAGAAATTATTACGATGAATACAATATCATCATAACTGATAGAAATGATGGTGCAAACTATGAATAAACAACCTGAGACTGCAGTTTTCCTTAAACTACAAGAAATGTGTTTGCATTAGTTTATTCTTGAGACTCTGTTCATTGTAGTCCTATAAGTCTATGAAGTAACTCAGCTTGTAGCCTTTTTTACAGCAGTGTCCTGAGGCTTTGGGTTGTCATCCGTCTTTTCTGAGCAGAGCAGACTAACCTTCCTCTTATAGGCCAACACCCCTTGGCTGACCTGCTGGGATATGTAATCCAGGGTTTCATGTTTTCTCATGGTTTTAAGGCGATTCCTTTCACAGCATAAATCACTGCTTTTCCTTGGAAACTGCGAGTTCTGTTTATAATTTTGATTTTAAAACAAAACATTTAGGAGAATTCATCAGAAAATGGTGTATATTTCTTTTCTGCCAAGTCTTAAAATATATATTAGATGACATGTTAATACTTTTTTAATAAAATAATAAAAAATAAAGATAATACAACAGTAACTGATGATGTTTGGCCAGCTTTTTTCAGTGCTGATTTGAGGTAGTCAAATCTGAATCTCATGTGCAGGCACACTTTTTTTCTCACAAACACACCCAATAAAGTTTATTCTAAGGCAAATTATACCACTGGTGCAGGTGATGTAATCTAAAAACCAATCCCAAATATAAAATATGTTATCTTATTTTTAATATTTTATTTTTTTCTTAACAACCGTAACGCAACCCCTGGAAATTGGTTCGCGACCCCAGGTTGAGAACCACTGTCCTAAAATACAGTTTTTAGGAACACCAAAATTACTCCTCATGGTTCCTTCAGTAGTTATGACAACCATACTTAGGCAATGACATGGCAATACACCCCTGTGTGATCTCTGTAGAGAAAGATGTAATTAAGTTTAATTTGAATGGATGAAACTCTGACTTTTGACGATTACTCTTTATTCCTCACATTTTAACACGTAGTGGTTGTCAAAAAGGTGTTGGTCAAAGTGTACGGAACAATCATACTCTTGCAGTAATCCTACAGTGAGATCAGATTCGATCTTTCTCAGTGCCTGAAAATAAGAAATCTGTCCGCAGCCCCTGTGTCTTGTCAGTTATCATCGTTAACTTTACTGTTTTTTACTGTTTTTATTGTTTTTAACCATTAAATGAGTACCTCTGTCTACACGTGTGGAAACATCCCAGAGGCCACAAAGATGACTATCATACAGTGCAAGTAGTCAATTATCACACACGCATGAAAATCACTTTTGGCTCTGACTGGAAAATGTTTGCTTTCACAGAACATAATGGAATTGCAAATACTTAATTAAAGGGACTATTTAGAGATTCAAGTGACTATCCTTATTGTTTGTGCAACATTTAACTTACCAAAAGCCTCTAAAAGCTCTTTTTTTAAAAGGCCAACAAATTAATCACTATCATATCATGTGAAATCAAATTACATCAACAAATCAAAATGATTTCATGTTTAATTTTGGACAGGTATTCAAAGGGCAGTTATTCTTTGTAGAAACTCAGCCTTTGGCATTTTCCTTACTTGTAATTGGGAGTTGAGAAACCTGGACAGCAATAGGACAGTGTTCACTCCCCTCACAGAGACCAAGAAATGGTGATATTAAAAAACTCATTAATTTTAAAAGAGCTGAAGATGGGTATTTTGAGTAGTTCTCATCACAGTATTTTCTCTGTGCTGGAGTGAGTCCAATTACAATACACGCTGGTGTCTTCAAAATTACTCAGAAGTAAAGCCTCCAATAGTATGAACCATTGTCTTTGGAGTCTTTTATCTCTGCATACTGAAGATGGGCTCCTGGGACCTTCTAAAGAGAATAGTGCTGAGCACTGCTTAAACGTGTTGAGAGATTAATTTAATATTCTCATCAAGGTTTCTGTTTCACTCAAAATTATTACTCTGACCTTGACAGCAGCTAACATTTAGCCTCAGCTTAAGCGGGAGCTGTAATCATTATAGTGCAGATGCAAACAAGGCTTTGTATCATTCTTAAAGTTGTTCATGGTGAAACCAGTGTTTTCAGAGGCTTAACTCTGAACACAAGACATGCCTTTGAATGAGTCAAGGAGATACATTGTTGTGAAATATGATTGAGGCCATTTTAAACCAAAGAAGGCTTATTAGTGCAGTAACATTGCATTTTCTTAACAAGTTCTACCGGCCTGATGTCTAAATGGTATTAAGAGCAAGTTTATATAAATTTTGAGTAATTCAATATGTTTTTATATTTTTTTTCCCCTGGTTTTGCTATATTTCCCCAATCTCCATCCAGCCAGTAGGTCTGTCAATCTGCCACTTTGATCCAGACCATAATAGCTCAACAACTACTAGACGAATTGCCATGAAATTTGATACAGATGTTCATGGTCCCCAGATGATATATCCTACTGGCTATGGTGATCCCCTGACTTTTCCTTTAGGGCAGTGAGATTAATATTTGCGTTTTGGAGTGAAATATCCTGACGAGTATTTGACGAATGTTGGTAATCCCTTAATTTTTCACCCAGTGCCATCGTCAGGTAAAAAAAATGTATTTGTCCAGTGCTGGTTTATGACCAAAAACCTGCAAAACTAATGGCATTCCCCTCATCCTCAGCCTAGCCTTATTTATTTTGTAAGATCTGGATAACATGAAGAGCAAATAAAGTTATGTAAATTTAATGTGTTTTATCACTTTTTTTCAGCGATAACTTGTGCTCGTTGTATTTCCCCATCTTTCTAAGGACGATCTGGATCACAAAAGTGCAGGTTTGAATCCCAGGCCTTGCTCTGTTCTTGGAAAGTCCATCCCAGTGTTCAGCTTACTCACAGGTCCGAGGTCTGTGTAACATTACTTAAATCCCCCCTACTAAAACACACACATCCATCTACTATGCACAATTACTGTGACAAACTGAAGCAGGGAACAGTAGTACTGATGCCAACAGGGTGAGTTCAGGTCAAATGCTGCTGTTGACCCATACAGTGTAAAAATACAGAAACATTATGGATAATCACAGGTATATTTTACTGAATATTCACAGCTTGCTCCAATGGTGGGGTTAAGAACCTGCATTTATTCATGACTGAGATGTATCATTTCTATTATTCATTTGTTTCATTTTTCATTTTCAGACAGAAAGAGATCAGTCAGCGTCAATAAGCACCAATGTCAGCCACCCTGCTGGCCCATAGGTACTTTTTACGTTTCCTGATGTATGTTTCCAGACATTAATGGTAAGCTGAAGGCATGGCCCAATTACATACAAACACACATATACACACACATGCGCACACACGCACGCACACACGCACACACACACACACACACACACACACACACACACACACACACACACACACACACACTCCAACCTCCTGGAGACAGCAGTCTGTACCTTCTCACTCCCTTGTTTTCAGTGCTCATGCCTTCTTTTTTTTCTCTGAGAATGGGGTAAACAGTTCCATCAATATAGTGTTTTCCTGCTGTCTACCCACCCACCGCTTCCAGATGAAACAGGACTACAGCACAGGTCTCACAATAAACCCTTGCATCCTTTCCCTCCCCGGCTTTTGCTCTTTGGCAACTTACAATATAATATTTACTATTTCAGTAATAATATTCAGTCCTTCCTTTTCATAGACATGCAAATTAAGGCCATAAAGAGGTGCATATTATTATAATGTGGAACAATTACGTAAAAGGGGGTGAATATAAATTATATATATTTCTGTGCCTTATTTTACATATCAGATACATTTATCTTGACTGACACAGTATCAGTCATAGGTGTCTGCGAGTTCCACCTGAAATTTAAATTTGCCGGGATATGAGCCACGAGCGCTGGGTTTATTCTCTCCGTGAGCTGAGAACTTGGTTCAGGTGTGAGGATAAGTGACCATAAATAAGCTTGAAATGTGTGTGCAGGAGTCTAACGTTTATGAAAATGTTAATTCATGTACTGCTGTAGTGTGAATTGAGCCTGCAGTCTGGTAGAGAAAAAAAATCTGTAAAAGTGAAAGTGAAAGCGAAGCTGAGAAACACCAGTAGATGACATAAAAGGCAATATTGAAGCGCATGTAAAAAATCTAAATATATTAAATTAATATCCGACATCAAATGGTGACCAGACGGAAAGACCACAAACAGGAGTAAATACCAAAAAATATCAGTTTGTGATTTTTTTGTGAACAGGTATGCGAATAAGAACTTTCACCATCCATGTGCAAATGTAACAAAACAAATATTTTCACCATTTCTAATTTTCAGAACAAAGATGTTGTGACAAATGCAGCATCAGAAATGAGTTGATTCCTTCCTGATGTGCCTGAAGACTGGAGAGAAGAATGTGCACTGTCTTCATCTCCATGTCTGCTCTTGGAAGGTCACTTGGTGTTTGGCAGTATTGCAGAGTGTGCGCCACACAACAAAGGGCTAATAAGACAATCAGACATACTGTCACTAATCCTTAAAATGTGCAGTAAAATCTCTCTGGTGTTGGAGGGAGGAAAACATTTAATTAATGTTCCCCTTGTTTACACTTTATCGTTTTGGAAGAAGAGTTTGATTTTATTTACTGGCCTACTTATCACAGCTCACACAAGCATGGCTGTCACTGCTTGGACCATCCCCATTCCCTCTGACCCATTTGCCAGACAAGCCAACCTTCAAAATTTCAAATTTTCAGATCACATAAGTCATGCTTAAATCTCGTCCCAAATATTTCTCCTCTGCTGCAAACCACCACCTAATTTCCCCCTCTTCCAGTTCCCACCCACTTTCTTTTGCCATAGTTCCCTGGTGCAAGGTGGGTGTCCTGCTTAGCATCAGTTCCGGACTGATGTCTGACACATCCTCTCTCTGCATCCAGGGCAGACGTACTGCCAGTTCCATTCATGACACAAGCTGCTGCATTATTCATGCTTCTTAATTAGGCAGTGAATCAGCCGCTTATAGGAATGAGACATTTGGTAGATCAGGGTTTTGGATGCCACTTTCAACACGACTTTGACACCGCATACAAAAGCAAACATGATAAGAAATGGCATTGTGACAGAGGTTGGAGAAGATGTAGTATTTTTAGCTACGAGTAAAGATATTATTATGATCATTTTAAGAAAGGGACAAATGAGTACAGAGTGCTCATGAAACATCAGTGCACACAGAGTCAAACTCACATAGATGATTAGGAATGTTACACAGCACTTTAAATACACACAAAACACCTGAAGACAAACAGGCTACATAGACTGACTGAATGTTTGCTCTTCATGCTGCCAAGTCGGAAGAAATTATGTGTAGTGAATTGGTATTTTTTGTTTATCATGGACCACTGCCTGAAAAGAGTCACATCCAGAAGAGGTAACAGCAGCAGACACCACAGACTGTCTTTTTGCCTGTCACGAACTTTACATTTTATGATCTCGATAGAATTTGGATTGAAATACAAAGAGCAGCAGAAAAATTCTTTAGAGAAGATGTCCTTCATATATCAAATACCTCTGAACAGATTCATCACGACTCATCAGAGACTTTGTATCATTTCAAATGTTAAAATATTGTTAGGAATGATTAAAACCAAAATCATCTGTATCAATTTTTCTAACCTTTTATACCGTACTGTAATTATGCCTGCAACTAGTGATTACCAGAGATTATTATTGATTTATCTTCAGATTATTTTCACAAATATTTAATGAATCCTTTAGTTTTTGGAATGTCAAAAAATAGTGAAAGAAATGCTTCTCACAATTTCTCAGAGCCCCAGATGACGTCTTGCTTTGGCCGACCCCACAGTTAAAAACTGAAAAAAACGGTGGAGGTAATTAGATCTTTTGCCTAAGTAAAATTAGCATTACCAGTGTAAAAATAAAACAAAATGTCAAGTAAAAGTCTTACATTCACAGTTTATATCTAAATAAAATTACACGAGTATTAGCTTCAAAATGTATTTGAATGATGAGTAAAAGTACTCGTCTAAACGTACGCATTGTGCGGAGTGTGTCCGTTCAGAGTGCTATATACAGTACAGTATATATTATTGGACTATACTGGTGCATTAGGGTGTATGCAGCATTTTAATGTTGTCAAGGTGGAGGTATTTTAACAGCTTTATATAGTGGGTAGGTTAACCGATATAATATAAGCATATTTTATAAATTGAACGTGTGTTTCGATTTGTGCAGTCTTAATCTGAAATGTTTTTCAGAAACTATAGCTGTGAAATAAATCTAGTGCATAAAAAAGTATAACGTTTACCTCTGTAATGTAGTGGAGTAGTAATATAAATGGAAATACTCAAGTAAAGTACAAGTACATTAAATAGTACAGTGAGTAAATAGTAAATGTGATGTTATTTTCCTCCACTGACAAACACATTCAGTTAAAAATGTTTTAAAACAGAGAAAAACAGCAAATCCTCAAAGAGGAGAAGCTGGAATCAGAAGATTATTTTTTTTGTTTGTTTTTGACCTAATGATTGATCTGTCATTTAAATTGTTGCCAATTCATTTCTTACCACTCGATTAATCAATAAGTTCAGGTCTGACTGTAATACTGTTTGAAATGATTAAATATTAAAATAATTAATAGTGGAGGAGACCGGATGTTTTTCTGTTTGACATATAGTAATATAATTATTACTATTAGATTATTAGAAATTTAAACGTTGGTAACAATAAGTTTTCAAAGTCTGTGTTTTAATATCATTTCTTTATTCCTGTTCATATCCAACAGAAGGTTAAACACTGGCTGCAAATGTCATATTTTCGGAGCCAACAAATCCAAGCTGCTTTTGGGAGCTAAGCCTTTTTAGTTTTCTCTTGTCAGTTGAAAAAAAGGGCAGCATGCTGTACCTTTTGGCACTGGAGCCATATGCCTCTGACATGGCAGTATGCATGAGTACGGATCAGCACGGCGACAAGCCTAACATCCAACCGCATGAGCTCAGTAGATTCCTCCCTTTCTCGAGTCAAGTGGTGGGTCAAAATGGATAAAACCATTCTTTTTCTGTTCTCTGATGCATGCTAATACGCAGTCTGTCAGTAGTAAGGTGGCAAGGCCCTCGGGGACGGTTTTGCATTGAACTATTTCTTGTCTGTAGAAAGATCAAGGAGGGTAATCTCTGTCTCTGCTATCCAGGACTGTTCTGCTGTGTAATTCAGTCTTTATCCTAAATCCGGAGGGAGGAAGACAGCAGAGAAAGGCAGAGGGAGAACCTATTTAAAAACCTCTAATGTACGAAACAAGAAAAAAAAAGAAGTGTATTTGCACAAGTGACATGATTGCAAAGGACTTGACGAGGGGACACTTTTTCACATGAGGTTAGATGGAAATGCATATTCAGAATATTGTTTTTATAATTACAATTAGTCCTACAAAGCAGTGCACAACCAATATTATATTTGAACAGTTTGTTTCAGCAGAATTGCAGATGATGAACGAGCCCTTCAAGGACAATAAACACTGCCTACCAAGGTCATATCAATATCACAGGAACCAGGTGAGTGTCCTCGTGTATTGAAGCTGCCATATTGGTTTTGAAAAGAAGTGTAAACACTCAGAGAGTGTGTTGAGAAAACATCAGCATCTGGTCTTATCTGTTAAAGCAGAAAGAATTTTTTTTTTTTTTTTCACAAAACTTTTAATGAAGCTTCTCCAGAAAAAATATGATACATGAGATTCACTTTGAAACTTATTTATGTCTTATTACACAGCACTGGGTTAAATCAATTTAATTGCTCAATTCTTGTGGGAGTGAAAATTGAAAACCAAGGTTTAATTTCATAGGTCTCTATTTTCAAGGGATTTTCGCACTGTCTCTAAAGCCCTCACACTATTACTTGTCATGTAAAAAGCAATTACAATCAGTGCCTGGATGAAATGTGTCAGAGAATCCATTAACAATGTCCTCAGACCTCAATATTTACAGTCAGCACCCTACTTTCAGAGGTAACACTGAGTTTTATGAGTTGTGAAGGGCAATTAAAAGGCATTGGTCTCATTGTCCGATCTGTTTTGTTAGGCAGTCTATTTGAGGCAATTATGGTTTCACAAAGGTATTTATTGCAGTGCTGTTGTATTACATTGAAGTGTATTAGTGTTCCTGTTGTGTCCAAGCCTTGCATTTGACAAAAAGTCTTTTGCTCATACATTACAGTTATTTAACTAAACTCGTGCAACTTTAATTGTGTGGATGCAAACAGAAGGTCTTTAAAAATTACTGAAAGGAAAACAACACTAGATCGTTTTCTCTATCTAACGAGATGAGAACAAATACAAATAAAATTCAATATGCTCAGCCTAATAAAGTAAACTGTCTTACAGGAATAGGGTGTCGTTTAGGGAAATACATTTATTTGCACTCTTGCCAAGAGTTGGATGAGAAGATTGACATGACTGTACGCTGAGTACGAAGGTACAGCCAGCAGCCTATTAGCGTAGCTTAGCATAAATACTGGAAACAGCTAGCTGGATGAATCTGCCATGAATCTGTCAAGAGTCAAGGAAATTTCTCTGTTTCTCCCTATTTCATGTCTTTATGTTAAGCTAAGCTTATCATTAGCTGGTAACAAAAACAAGTGTCAATTCTTTTATTCATTTTTTCTGTATTAATGTAACTGTTGGAATATATTTTCTGCAGTTCATCTCCCAACACAATTGTCTAAATATAATGTTAAAGCCTTTTCCAACAGTGGTAGGAATATAATTGTGTATGATTCTTTAGTTTATTATTAATTTAATTGTTGTAAATTCTTTCTCTATATCAGGGCTTTTAAAAGTCTGACACAGTGTTTTCTGTGATTTCTAAGTGGATTTATGGACGTTTGCTTGGGATGGACATCAGAGATGATGATATCCCCATTTCTTATCATAACTGACTGTGTATCGATTCTCTGTGTTCGGCTCTGTCTGGCTCTGTGTTTGATCGAGTTATGACTCATAGAAGAAGAAATGTCCCATGTTTGGGATTAGGTCTCAAATTATGGTTAGGTGTAGCCTAGATAACTGGTTTGGGTCAGGTTAGGCATGAGCAGCATAAGAAAATCATAAAAAAAAAAAAAAAAAAATGAAGCAAGTTTTCTGGTGTCCTGTGTTTTTAACCCTCTTGTGACCCCTCAGGCTTACCTAGCAACACCTTGGGAAGGTTCCCAACCCCCAGGTCTAAAACCACAGTCCTAAATGCTAGCTACAGCCCTGCTTCAGCAGTAAAAACCCTAAAAGTTAGACCATCACTTATTAAAAGAGCACCCATATCTTGTTTGATATGTCAGTGGCTCAACTGCTAATTTGTATCCTGAAACTGAAGCAAAGAATGTGGATGGCTGCATAAATCATCATCATGACCTCTGACCAAATTATTTCTGCTGGTATTTAGTAACGTTATGGCCTGCGTGTTTTAGCAGCCATTTGCTGTAGCAGCAACAGAAAATACTAATCAGTTAAATTAATAGAATTCTAATACTGTCCAGTTGTGTGAAGGTTATTCAAATATTCTGAATGCAAAGCTTAAAAAAAGAAAAAAAACTATGCCATTGGATCAGATGGTGCAGCTGCAGTGATAGCACTCAATATGTACAGTATTTCTCCAGCTTTACAGTGAAGCAAAAGTAATTCCTTTTATAGTCACAGACGTTTTGCCAAGAGCACTCCAAAATTATCGAGTGGATCCCACAGAAAAACAGCTGCGTCTTTGAAATCCATAAACTTTTCGTATTTCATCTGGAGTTTGGCCCTTTCACACTGCTTTATCCATAATTGAAGCACATAAATAATTGTACAGACAGAAAGAGAGATTAGAATTAATAATTCTGGTTCAGATGTAAAGCCGTTTCGTGTTGTCCCCATTGATGTTGTCATGTGAAAATGAATAAATGGATGTTTGGGGGAGCTGGTAAGATGTAGTGAACGAGGCAATGCAGTAAGCTTTTTTTGTCTGTCTGTCTTCTCTGTCAGCCAGATGTTCTGCTGCTTCCCCCTGACAAAACATGACGCTGAGCCAAGTTTGTTGCAGATAGCAGTTAACACATTAATGTCAACTGTGCTTGACACAGCTTGACGTTACCTGTTTCTTGCCTGTTTCTCTTTCACTTAATCTTTCGGTGGGGGAAGATAATATCTTCACTTTTTGTGCATTGAGCTTTGGGATTTCATTAAATTTGTAGGATCCAGTTTCCAGGCAGGAGACCAGAATAAAATGCAGCATTCAAATACTGATTCGGACGGCGATTACCATGGCAATGGTAGAAGCTTCAAAGCTTCGAGGCATTTGGGTCAGCTCTACTCGGGACAGTAATCAAAATGGAGACACAACAGAGAAAACTACAGTAAACAAAGTTATTTTCTAATAAAATGTTTATTATTACCTTTGTATTATTTTCTGTATACAAGAATGTGTAACAAAAGCCAAATAAGCAACCCATTTTAGTCTTTTAAAAAATGGTAAGGCATGTCTGCTTGTATAACCATCAACTTCAGTACCCCCCAAACTCTTTTAACAGCGTGCACTGACAGCTCCAAAAATCTTGTGTGCTCTGTAGTTATCTGATTATGCAAATCACAGCACCGCACTCACAGCATATGTTTTAGCAAAAGTGCAGCAAACAATTAACGTCAAAATGGAGGAGAAGACCTTGCATAACACATTTAGTTTTAAACATTTTGTAAAAAAAAAAACCTCAGCCAGCCACAATTGAACTTTTTTCAATTTTTCAAATGCCAGAGTGAACAAGACAAAAAAAGAAAAACAACAACAACAAAAAAAACCCATAAAACTCTCACAGACAAATTTCAGAGTGTGAACTGCATGTCTGACCATGATAAGATAGCTTTTTAGGAGAGAGATGTAATATTGATATTGAGAGAGGAATACACAAGGCAGTGGAAAATGGCAACCGTACCTCTTGTCGTAACGAGAGATGACTGTTGTTTGTAACAATAGAAGCTCTTTGGAAAAAATCTGGACATTCTTCTGAAAACAGTCTTTCCTTAATTCAATTTCTTTACCGTGTTTCGGGAACGCCAGTGAAGACCTGCCTCATCCTCTCTCATCCAAAACTCTTGTTGCAATCACAGCTCTCGCAGAGGTTCTTTGGGCTGCATTCAACCTGTGTATGGCTGCAGACACTTGCTGAGTTTTTACACTTGCACACACGTAGTCATGAAGCTTCACTGAGGAGGCAGCAGTGCCAAAGCTTAAACAATGCCAGTCTCTGAAGCCACGCAGCCTACTTCCTGCCTTATTATCGAGCACACGCTGTACTGATCGTTGTGTTTCACTTCCGATCCTGACTCAGAAAAATCTTCCTCCACAATGCTTTTTAATACTTAAACTTAATTTATATGGTTGTTTGACTTCAGCCATATTTACCCCACTTACTTGCACTTCTAATCAACTCTTCTCTTCCTATATACTGTATATTTATTTTCTTTACCGCTTATACAATCACCAAAGCACAAAGATCATCTGAATGCAACTCTGTTAGTGCACAATTGAGTCTAGTTTTAGGAAACAATATGACACTGCACTTAAAATCAAAATAAAAGTGCTGACAAAAAAAACACCTACATGTGTTCAGTTCTAAACGTCAGAACATTCTATATCAAGTGACAAATGTAAACATCTGAAGCTAAAATGTAATTATCAGTCTGCGCTTCAATGGCCTATGTAACAGACCATGATTTTTACACTTAACCTCCTCCATGTAAAATGTATGTATTTGTGTATCTGCTATCCAGGACTACTCCTGGGTGGGTAAATCCTAACAGATCAGGAAAACTGTTGCTGCACATCCGGCCTGACAGCTAGTTACTTTAATAGTATTTCATTAATATTCAGCACATTATGAATAGTTACTGCTGGATGTCCATCCTGTCTGACTACCTCCCATCTGTCTCGTATGTTAGGCTTTGTGCTCATGTAAAGATGCCATGATCCAGCAGATCACACATGAGCAATCCGAAATATCCAAGAGAAAAAATGCAGTAGAGTGTAACCTGTGTAACTTCTGCATGAACAGCTGAGTGAACACTATTTTAGATATTGAGAGGGGGATAAACTGTGTTTATGTGTCTTTCGTTTCCACTGCACCCCTGGTTCTGTCTCATACAGGATTTGAACTAGAAAAGGCTCAACAGGCTTGCTCGGTCACCCCTGCAGTATGTGCTGAAATTTGCATGTACTTCTTTTGGCCAATCAGAATGCATTTAGCAACCAAAGTATTAGAAAATGCTCATTGAATTCTAACCTAGAATCCACTCATCAAAGAGTGACTGAAACAGCAACGGGACCAACGACATAAATACGATGATATGAAGATGGCCTCCTTTTTCTCTTGCTCCAGGGTTACTGTGGCATGGAGTATGTGGATGGATCCCATGCATGCATGGTGCATGGCCTGCACCACTCCATCTACACTTCTGAGCTCTTTCCTGAACTCAACTAATAACATTGACCTAGAGGTGGAAAACTAAGAGGTCTCCAACTCTTCAGTCTGTGACCATTTCTCTGTGGCTCATGTTCTTGGCGGCCATCTCTAAATGCTGCTGCCCGGTTCTGCTCATGACAACCTCTTTTCTTTGTTCCCTCGTAACATCTGCTTGGCTTGCTCCAAGCTACCCGGACTGCGTGTTGTATGGGTAATTTCCTTATTTTTTTTTACTGCTGACCTGATGTCCTCGCGAGTGACTGAGTTGGCAAACCATCTAGAAAACATGATGGAAATATGGAATTTATGTTTGTATTAATTTGAGGAATGTTACAGTCTACTAATGATGATCATTTTTCTTGTCCTCAGCGGATGTTACAGGAAGTCACACGCCAAATGTACGTGATTGCGATTAGTCGTCTGTTTTCATTACTTTTTGTCACATTTTGTTTTTATCTATTCACCAACTTTTCACCTCGGCCAAGAGTAAAAGTGTTTCTGTGGTTTTCCAGCTTTTGCACTCAGGTTTTTTTATGTGCAAATTGAAAATATGCTTAAAAACAGGAGGATGGAACAGGGCTCTCTGTGTGTCCCTGCACTGTTTAATGGACTGGACAGTTTGATGTTGGGTGGGCCTTTCATTGATCAGTTCAGTGTTGTCTTTCCTCAGGCTTCAGGTTTTATACGGTCCTGTTGTACTCCACAATTAAAGTTTATGCATCAGTGATTTAATTTCATCATGCTGGTTTTGGAGGCTGCTGTTCAGTCATCTTCTCCTTGGGCAGTTTCTGCAGGGAGTGAGGTGACAGAGGTCAATTGTTCTGAAGAGGGATTCCTGTGGCGCTTGGGGTGTCTCTTGTGAGCCTTATGAGCCCACTGTGCTGTCTGTCAAGTTAACCCTGATGCTGCCACAAACTTTGGCAATGCAGATATCAGTCAACTCTATTTGTTTGCTCACTTGAAGAGACCGCAGAAGCACCACGTTTCACCCACGCCTCTCACTTGTGCCTAAGAACATCAGGTATCTTTTCAGGTCTTGGAGAGAAGGTACAGCTTGATGCTTTTTTCACTCTCTCCTCATGCTGATGAGAGGGGAAAGAGAGAGGGGAAACTAGTGTCCCATGCTTGCTTTAGTATGCTATGTGAAATGCACGGTCTCTTTAAGATGCTCACAGCAGCTGTTAATTTGGTCCCTGTCGAGACATGAGACTTATGGTCTATGTGAAAGTATTTCAGGTGCTTATGAACTGATTGATTTGGATCCTCCACACACACTCCAGCACAAGGGTGGCTGCCTCAAAGGCCCTCTTTCATGTTCCAGTGCACATTTGCCCCTAGGTTTGTTTCAACAGTATGACTGCAATATTTCTGGGACCTGCCTTTTTTCTGTGTGACCAGAGGTCATTGCCATTGTGCTGTGTTGGTAGAGTGCACACTATTGGCTTTGCTCCCTAAGCCTCTACAGCCTGTTAGAGGTCAAAGCCTGTAGGAGATAAAAATGAAGGTCATGAATAGTAACACTAGTTCTAAAAAGCCCAGTCACAGCCTTCTAACCTTGGCACCCTGCTTCTTTTCCATCCATGACTTTGTGCATGTCGTGTAAGAGTACGTGACCACCTATACAACCTGTAGCCTGTAGCGGTGGTGAATCTGTTCTCATTGGCCAAACAAGAACATGCAAATTTCAGTGTGGTGCTTCATAAGGTGTGAGTGGGTGAACCTGCAGGCCCTGTCGGAGGGCTGAATGGAGGCTTACAATTTCTAATCTCCCATATATGTAATATAAACAAGTAATGAAAAATATAAAAAATAAATCATAGTCATAAACACAGCCAAGAAAATAAATGAAAATTTCATTAGCATATACCTAATATTACTAATATACTCTGAGTCCTCTGAGAAATAAAAAGGAACTGTTTGGGTGCATGTTAAATACCTAAACAGAAGAGGGTAAATCAGGTAACGGAACATTGTTAGCATAATGGCTTACTGTTGTGGCAAAAACTTTATTTTTTCATTTTACGGTGATCAAATAACTTGTAAAAACAAATAACACATTTATAAAAATGTAGCCATTAACTAAACCAGTAACATTACATTACAGTACCTTCCAGTGAAATACATACTGTAACTGTTTATAAGTACAATACAATCAGTTAAATGATCTGAAAATATAGATCTTCTTTCTCTATGGGATGGATGTTTCATGTAGCTTTATAAACTTGTGAAGTGAACAAAAATAACCTGTGCAAAGCAGTTATCTTAGTGCAGTATATTAGCACTTTCTTAGAGATAATCACATGTGCAACTATGAAGTGGCTGTAAGAACTGCTGTTTCCTGAAGCTGTACTGACACGACCAAACGGGAAACCAGGTGAACTGCTAGCACTGTACAATCCTGTACCAACTAATCCGAAACTGTGTAGCCTGCATTAAAAAAAAAAACAACCCAAAAATGTTTTTGTCAGTTAACATTATTTCCACGCATGCACACAGTAAGATTTTTTCCTTTTGCTTGAGGGGGAGAAGACTAATAGGATAAAATGGGTGTCTCATTTTCACATCTTCATCATACAAAGAAAAAGAAAAAATAGATTCCCCTTTATCGGAAAAATCATTGACAGAGCCATCTCGAGATGGTGTCACTGCCTGTAAGAGGAGCATGTTTTTCAAAATCCACTTTAGAATAATGAGAAAACACCACATTTTCTTTTTCTCAGAGATGTGAAAGCTAGTTCAGTGATGGCACCGAGCATTCTTTGGGGGACGAGCAGGATGCAGCACTGCACTCACTTCCAGTCCTACCATACAGTAAGACATTCTCGACAGGTTTCCAGGAGGTTTGACATGTCCAGTGAGAGAACAGCAGTAGACCTTGCTGTTAAACATACTGTATGTAACAGTATAAAAGTCAGTGATCAGGCCACACTCTTGTATTATCTCCACTGAGTCTGCGTTGCCCAGAGTGGGAGTGTGAGGGCAGCAATCACCAGCAGTAGGGAGGGTCCACGGGAAAGCGACTTGCCTGCGGCTGCTGCTGCTGCGCGTTCATCACTCCTGTCAGCTCCGATTACAGGAGCCTCTGTTCCAACAAAAACAAACTCTGTTGTGCAGCCGTCAGAGCAGCCGCTGCCACTGCCAGAACTACTGCCCTCATCACCTGCAGCAACGAAATCACATAAATTAAAATTTACATAAAAATAATATATCATCACAAGCAGCTATTAGTTAAGTCTATGGCAAATGGGGAAATGAGAGTATAAACTCAAGCCCTGGTCTCTCCAGAAAGTGGCACAGCGACGCTCACCCATGCATTCTAGTGATACAGGTGGTGGTAGAATTTGGTAACTCACTTTGCTGAATTGAATCGTTTCATTCAGTTCAATTCAAAAGATACACAGTCACTGACTATCCAATTATACTTCAGAGCACACACCATTAAGTGATCACACCCCCTTCATAACACTGTTAGGCTTGGTGCTGATTCTGACTGTCTTCGGTTCAGTAGTAGGTTTAGTCTGCTGCTGGGTCAACCTGTGCCCTTTCAGTTCAGTACAAAACTAGGCCAAACACTGTTAGCCCTAATGGGTCGACTTAATTGAAATTAATTGCTTTTAATGTCAAATTTCTTCTTGTCATAAGTGCTAATGCAGCCCGGGCCGTTCCAGTTGACAGAGCAAAAAACAGGTTTTATATAATTGAAAATGGCCAAAAATTGGTGGTTATAAATAGCAGTGTATGCAAAAGGCTGAAGCAAGGATGTTCTACTAACAGAGTATGTTAGTGGGTAAACCTGCAGCAACCCTATGCAACTATTTTAGTTGCTTCACTACTTGGTCTCTGATGTTTAACCACTCCTAACAGAAAAAACAGATGTGACAGCAACTAAAATGGAGTTTAAGTTAAAAATTTACCGGCAGTAGCCATGAAGCCACACATTTTATATGTAGCTCAGAGATTCTCTCATCTTGTCAGCTCAAGAGGACCCACAGAATCAGACTGAAAGAATGGTTTCTGTCACGGCAGCATTTGAGATTTATATCATTGGTTGTGTCACCATACCTAACCCTTTTTATTCTCCTAATTAGTAGTATTGGCTCAGTGCAACACTGATGCATCCTGTGGAGTTGTATGATGAGTTGCTTCATGAATGACACCTGAGATCTTATGTTGGTAATAACAATTTATATTTCTGCAGCTGTGTTTTTGTGTTCGTGTGTGTGTGTATCCATGTTGTCCAACTTTTCTCTCTGCACTTTACTTCAAATAATTGATATCATCATGTCTCTACCTGAACTTCCAAACACCATAGAGATTGGCAAACTTACTGGAGTCCTGGAAGTAGATGTCATTTCCATTGTAGGCATTTTTTAGCTTGTTGGTCATGACACGAAGAGCCATGATTTGCTGCCGGATCAGTGTGTCAGGCCTGGTTATATCCACATCCACCTCTGGGTTGTTCACTTGGTTGGTTAGACCCTCCTTCACCACTTCGGGAAAATATCTGGAAAGATTACACACATTACAAGACCTTAACCTAGCATCTAATGTTTCCATGTAGTATTACTGCCAGCACTATTATTAAAATGGCCCATTATTTCATGTTTTCAAATCTGTTTGAAACATTACCTATTAACCCATATATACATTGAAAGAGTGGCTGTAATTTTTTCTCTTCTATATACTGGCCATACAGAGATCCCTTTGAGATGGGGGGCAAAATTTACAGGCTTCAATCTGTGCAAAAAAATGTATAGCAAAGTTCTGCCAAAGCTAATATCATGAAGCTAATGTGAGGCTTTAACAGTCTACATTAGCCAAATCAAATAGGAGCCTGTCCTTTAAGATAATTTAAAAAATATATCATAGTTTAAAGGTGCTATGTGTAAGTTTCCTCTGCCGCCGAACAAGGTTTCTTGCCGGCAGCGGGTGGTGGTAGTGGCTGTGGTGATGATGGTCGCTTGCCAAGAGCTTCAGCCATAATTGCGTTTACAAGACAAGAGGTTAGATTATGCTGTCTGGGCAGTGCTACTTCTTCATCCTCTCATGTTGGACTGAGGGGAGACCGGATGCTACAGTGCCGCACTATCTCAAAGTGGTATTACCAGACGGGATGGACTAGGGCTAGCTGGTTAGCATGCTAACTTCAGTAGAAGAAAAAGATGTGATAGAAATAAAGGCAAAAAAGAGTTAACATTGGCATTGCTTTCCACCACTGGAGACAGCTCTTGGTGAATAAAGGAATTAATTCTGATTCTGAACTCGCAACGTTTCTTCTACACTGGTAAGTAAACAGCTGTTAATGCTTACGTTGGCTAAGTAGCAATAGCAAAACCATACATATAGCACCTTTAAATGAAAACAAGAAAAAAATATTGTGCAGCAAAGAACGTTTTCATGTTAGATTTAACTATAGTTTACCTTCAAATAACTGTGTAAAATATAAGTAGAGTCTGTAATGTGCAACAGAACATTTAAATGAAGCTATCAAGCGACATCAGTGACAGTGAATCAGAGTCAATCTACTGTATGAAGAGCTTAACACATTGTAAATACCAAAACAAGCAAATAAAGAAACCAAAACACAAACCTCCCATTTATCACAAAAAAGCTTCAAATTAATAAAACATAATTTTTATGTTACATATCTGGGGGGAAATTGGTGAATATGTTCCTCAATTTGCTTGTGCTGTATCTATTTGCAGTGTTTTTTTAAATGAAGCATACATATTGTCAAAGTGGTGAAAAAGTTACTTGTGTTGTCTCTACTAGGATTTGTTTTCTTAAAATGCTGTGCGTTGAGAGCTCTCTTCCAAACCAAAGCAATCTAATCAAGTTACAGATATTATAGAGCTCAAGTTCTTGTTATATGCCAGCCCGGTTGCAGGGTCAGCCTCTTGTGCAGCCATTTTGTCCATCTCTTTCAAGTGTGTTTGACCAGAATTTGCATCCATGCTTACTCCACAGCACCACATATTAGATAATCTCTTGAAATTGAAGAACATGTGTGAATATCTCATCATCTCGTGTGACAAGCTAAGAATTTAGAAGTAGACCAACTGAAATTAGACAGAATTGTATGTGCTACTTTTTGTAATGATGGCTGCTTAAATCTGACAAAATATAAATATGTAATCAGTCTTAATTGTCTATTTCAATGATGGGATTTACTTAATTGCAGCAGTAATTGCAGTCTTGTTCACATTTATACACGTGTGCATGTCTGTTGTATTACCATTTAACTATTAAAATTGTATTTAATTTAATTAGTCTTATACAAAATGAAGTGGACATAGTTTGTGTTTAAGTAACATGAGAATCTGGTGATTTTATAACACACTCCTGCAATGGTCTGACTGTTACTGACATTTTATTATGTCTGGATAATCAATTTACCTACTAGATTTAGAGCGATGCTTAAAAATGGTACTGGCATAAACAAGATAATTAACGTTTATTTATTGCACCATCTGGTGATTTTCTTACTTAGAGATGGCCAAAGTGATGGGGTGATATATTTTTTTTTGCCAGTGTCTCTGGCTCACTGTCAGAGAAAACAACTTACTGTCCAATCTACTGTATGGCTTGGTGATACTCTACCTGCTGCAGTGGTGATAAGAGGTGTTGGAAACTTCACAGTCCTCTTGTATTAGAACCTCACAGCTTATGTAGAAGTTCTCCATATAAGCACTAACCATTGTACTTACAGAGAGAGTGTTAATCTGGGAACTCAGTGTGGTTATTTTAATCCCTGGTAGGCAAAATGTGATAACTGTAGAGCAGGGTGACTCTGCTGGGACTTGCAGAGGTCCTCACCTGCCCTTAGTGTGGCTGTTCCAGCATTGCTCCTCGTTAGACTCTGTGAGCTTGCCCTTGGCACAGATGTCATCTGGCAGGTTGGACCAGAACTTCCTGGACTCCTTCAACTTCTCTTTGATGTCAGTCACCTGCCATGGGCCAAAACAGAGGAAAGAAATATATTAGGTTGATCATTTTTCATTTTAATGGCTGAGAAGTGAATCGACCATCAAAGCTGTTGTGCTTAATAGTAACACTGACGAACACACAACCTTTGTAGTTCTCAGAATGGATATTACGTGGTTTCCAAAATAACCAAACAATACAACATACAGTAAAAAATATTTGTGACTGTTTTATTATTTGTTATAGTTCATAAACAGCCATGACACTTCACAGGTGTGTGGTTGAGATCAAAATGAAGGACAAGATCGAAGATGGGTGTGGTCCGACCCATTATTACACCTCGTGAGTCTCTGTGTGCGTGAGTACGAGTACTCCTGTAATAATCAAGTAATGACAACTGAGTGCTCATGGGTCGGAACCTAAACATGTTGATGGGCTTCACGGCTGGTGTGATCCTATCGCAAGATGGTCTCTAGCTCCATTTTGCTTCTTGTCCACTTCCACCCATATTGTGGTCATCACTGATTCATACAAGACAGACTTGGGGTTGCGAATTTGATATTTGGCATGAGCGGTCACCCCCGACTGACTCCATCTGGACTCAGCAAGAAATTTGACCGGGTGACCAGCAAACAAGAAAAAAAAAAAACATGAGGAACGGAGGTTTGAATGAGACCATCTACCTCCGTCCTCTAAGTCTCTCTCTCTCTCATTAGAAACACGAAAAACTAGTTTTGTTGTATATGTGTTAAGACACAGTCAGTGACAAATGAAAATATGAAATAATTAAAAAATAATTTTAAGTCAACTGTCAGTAATTACAGGCATTTATATACATTCACAAGTGAATTACATGCTTCAGAGACACAAGCCGATTGCAAACCAGCAAAAGCCTAATGCACCACATGTAAAAAATATTGGATAAGAGCCCAAAATTTTCATTTGGGTAAATGATTACATGTTCACCTTGGATGACAGCATGAACACAGATTCACTTAAAAAGTTATGAGATAATATTCAAAATTTTTAAATGTAAAGGAATGGTTTAACATTTTGGAAATTTCGTGTATTTCCTTTTTTGCCGAGAGTTAGATGAGAAATTTGATTTCCATTCTTATGTCTGTTCTTTACATGTGAATCTAGAGCACGCAGCTAGTTAGCTTAACTTAGCATTAAGACTGGTGAAAGGGGGAAGCAGCTGGCCTGACTGTGTGTAAACAAAACAAAATCTGCCTTCCAGCACCTTCAAAGCTGACTTATTAACACGTTACATTTTATTTATTCAGTCCGTAAAAAAAGCAGAAGTTGTTCTTTTACAGGGGGTTATGTACCTATTTCTTGGCCATAGTGTGCACCGTCCACAAATAGTCCAGTACATAACCCCGTGTAAAACTACAACTTGTCACTGTAGTTTACACTGTAGTTTTTGTTGGGTTAACAAACAAGATATAATGTGTTAATTAAGTAATTTTAAAATTACTGATAAGCTGGTCTTTTTATTATCTTGGAACAGAGCCAGGGTAGCTGTTTCCCATTCTTTTTTTTTGCTAGGCTAAGCTAACTGTTTGTAGCTTCATATTTACTGTATAGACGTAGAGTCGCATTGATCTTCTTATCTACCTCTTGTCAAAAAAGCAAATAAACATATTTCCCAAAATGTTGAACTTTTCCTTTAAAAAAATATATATTATAATGATAATAATGATAATGCAGTGTGACAGAAAAAGTTGTAACTTTTCATACAATATATATAATGGACAAGCAGCTGATCCTTCACTTTCCTCCCACTTCTAAACATGGACAGTTTGCTGGAAGTAGCCAAGAATCTAAACTGGAGGTTTTGCTACCAGGGATACAACACTGGGGCTGCGGTTGGAAACTGGAAACTGTCATGAGGTCAAGGAAAAATGTGAAAGAGAATTCATAAGGACTTAGGAAAATACAACCACAGTGCTAAGAGAGTCCGACTGCATTTACACTAGACTATGTAATTATGTGACGGAGAATGTTATCGACATGGGTCTCTTTAAATGTTGCTGCTGCAAGGAATTGTGTGACAACATTATCTCCTTTGCTTTCATAAAGGATGGTCCAAACACCTTTCCTTAGCTTTACAGAATTCAACCAGCTCTTATCACAGCTGCCACTTAGATACTTCAAAGGTCATTTCACTCAGTTAGGGACCTTCCTAAGCAAAAAAGAACTGTCCGACCGCAGCCCTGAACTTAGTCACATTTGACTGCCAAACTAATTTGTTTGTTATTTAATACCAGTAACAATATAGAATAAACTTAAGAGCATTTTTGTTATTGATAGATTACAAAAACTTACAAATACTACACATAATGCCCCAAATGTGCAGCTACTTGGCTATATGTTTTTGCTTTTACTTTGGTTTATGAATACAGCGTGGAAAATTAGTATAGCTACACCAAGTTTACAGTGAGTGAGAAAACAGGTGATTTTATGCTTAAAGACTCAAAACAAACAGATCAATAGATATATCCTGCATCCATAAAACAGAATGAAGCCAGAAACTGAGCCCTGTATTAGACAGGTGATGTATTCATCGTGAGTGTGTGTGTGTGTGTGTATGTGTGTGTGTGTTTGTGTGTATGTGTTAAAATATATTTTGGCAAGAAAGAACATTGTTTATGGGTTACGACCTTCTCTGTGAAATTCTATTGCTTTCAAAAGCATTGCAATTTTTTCTGTAAATTGTTTTGGACTGAACCAATTTCGGCTGCTGATTTCTTCAAGGCTCTGAAAAGCATAGACTGCAAAGTATCTGTCTCATACAATTTATACACATATATTTCAAAAACATCATCTGATTGAATGCAAAGCCCAAAGCCTCTATCCTTAATCTTAGTAATATTTCAGCTGAGATGCCAAAGTACACAAATATGTACAGTAAGGTCTTCGAACCTAGCAGGTTAAGCTGAGTTTTTCCAGGGGTGCATCCAGATTTTAGGTCTAGGCACAGCTCTGTGTGTAGTCACTCAGCTGCAAAAAAAGGAAATCTCCACAAATATCAAACAAACAAGAAATTACAAACTTCCCACTCCTCCTTACTCCAACCCCATTAATTAACTAGTGAGGAGTGACTGACACAGATTAACGGCTGTTACCTCAGGCCTCTCTTCATTGGTTGAAAGGATTGTTCTTGCAGTACAGGAGAGGAAAATATAGCTGCCACTATATCTGAGATTCTCTGCTTGTTTGTACCAATACATTTTTTTTTTCAATTACTTGGAAACAAATGTTGATCAATAAAATGTACCTACTGAGGCTTTAATTTAAAAAAGAAAAAAAGAATATTCAATGAAAAAATCCCAACTCAAGTGAGCTGACTAGCTTTTTCTGGATCTTTCGACCTTATGCAAGTTTGGTACAATAGTGATAAAACATAAACCGTGTGTTACAGTTAAAACTTCAGAAAAGGATTGTTAGTGGACCTTACATTTGCAGTTTTCTGTTAAACTGTTGTTTCCAAAGGCAATAATGAAATATGATGCTTCACTTTTCAAGCCAACATGACAACAAGCATACTCTATCTGCTGATGAAGACTGTCAAAAGGTTGAAAGTTCCAGACAAAGCTGGCAAATCCTTCTTGAGTTAGCGTTATGAAACTATTTCCAGGGTCAAGAAGGAGCTTAATGCTTAAATTTAAATTATTGACACACTCAAAAAACACTTGTCAATAACACTGAACTATAGAAAAGAGCTCAGACTATGGCAGAAATTTACATCAGACTTTGCTGCTACCTGCACCAAATTCTCACAGTCGACTTAACATCTATGAATAGATGTGTTTAACGCCTGCTCTTCCTATGTACTTGATAATACACAGTTACCTTTCCAGTAGTGACTTAGTCTGTCACATCAATATTATATTTACACATTCTCCCTCTATGTTCTGTACGTTTTGCTAGATGTACTGCATATTTCAAACAGAACAGGGATTAATAAATGTAATTATTTACACACCATGTTAGCAGATCAGGTTTATCAGAATCAGAATGAGAAAAACTTAATGATCCCTGAAGGCACATTGCTTTGTTACAATTGCATAACAAACAGTTAGCAAAGAGTAAGTAATAAATGAAATAGTAAGAACTATTATAAATAGTAAAACAATAGTAAACAATAAATAAACAGTATGTGAATAGAGTGCAGCAGGAATGAGTCCTAAAACCCAAAAATAAGTTAGAATTTTTTCACTTTTGGTTCCTTCATCTCGAAGTCAATTGGTTTTTTTGTTTGATGCCTAAAATACGGTCTGTGGTTAACACAAGCTCAGGACATTTTCACGTTTTATTTTTACGACATAAGTAACGTCAGTAAATACCCCACTCATGATGTTTTAAGCTTTAACTTGTCTTAAAAATGGCGGTTGCTAACAAGTGGCCACTTGAAACTACGGAGATTGTTGGGTACATTAAATGTCATCCCGCCGAACACGAAAACCAATCTACTCACCAGTCTGCCTTTACAGCCTCGTTGGGTTTATACTCACGCTCTTGCAAACTATTTCTAACTTTTTAAAAGGAAAGGCTTTTGTAGAAGAGGTAAGTGTGTTATATCAGATTAAATATATATATATATATATATATATATATCAGATTACACAAAATATGTAAGTATCATAAACTTTTATTTTTTAGAGTCCAGTGATCTCATGTTGCCATTGACGATACAAAGGAGATACACTCATTTCCATCAGTCTCTGTTGACTGGACCCTGCTCTCTTCCCTTATCATTTTTTGCTCTTCTGCATCCTCTGTGTGTCCTCCTCCAGATTTTTGCTTGGATCGCCATTGTTCTGGTGGCCATGCGACCAGATAGGCAATGCGACCATGGAGTTGCTGCGTAATGGTAGCATAGCTGAATAATAGCATTCGAAAACATAGCTGAAGAAATAATATCATGGTGAAAAAAAAAAAAAAAAAGACCAAATCTCTCTCTACTAGTATGTTTAGAAACAGTGCAGCTTAAATAAGTTACTAGTAAAAATTCAAACGAGTATGACAAAAGAAGAAAATAAAAAAGTTGTAAAAATAAGTAATAAAAGCAGGAGCAATTGCGTCAGGCTGCATGCACATCAGCCCCCCCCCAAAAAAAATATATAGACATTAATACATTTTCACCAACGGTAACTGTTCTGCAGATAGTTTTACACATGCAACCTATTAGCAGATCAGTCTTTGATTTGACACAGAAGCAAACAAAAGCAGCCTCTCATTTCAATCTGATAACAGTTGATTTAATCTCCTGAAATGATGAATGTTGCTAGCAGATTTTAGCAGTTATTGTAGTTAGCTAGCTGGCTAATTTACATTACCTCCATGAGTTGGTTGAACACTCCCTCTCCAGCTCACTTTTAAATTTTTCAAGCCGACTTCTTTATAAAAACAAGAATCCTAAACATGCATGCATGATGATGGCTACATACATAACAATGCCAAAAGATTGAGGCTAAAGCTGCATGTACTAGGCAGAACGTCAGAATCTTCTCCAGTCAATTATTCAAGTTAATAATGAGCAGCATTTTTTTTGCAAGATAATCAGCCCTAGTATTACAGTACAGTAACAATTTAAATACAGTGTTATTTTGTTCTAGCATAATTATGTTTGGTGGCTTATTATAGACAAAAATATTTGGACAAGCAACACAGAGGTTAGATTTTAGCCGTATTGTTTGTATTTTAAACCATATTTGCTTTACATATGCAAGAGAAAGGGGTTTGAGGATTAGGACTTGTGGGAAAGCATGACATTATCTCAGCTGACGAGTTTGGCCAGGGTTGTTTGAGTGTAAACTTCTGTAACCACAAAAAAGAAAGAGCAGGATAGTGCCACTAACATTACACTAAACTCTGATGTATTGTTGTAGTTGTAGGAAAGTTGTCACAGGTGCAGTGCCAGTGTGCTTTGTGGTTGTCAGTTCAGGATGTGGGACTGACTGCATTGCTATTTGAGGCTGGTTTAGAGACAGGTGATAGAGAGAAGGAGCTATCAAGTTAGTTCTACCAAGCCTGAGGTAATAACTCAGTGAGCAACAACATTTCTTTATTTTGGCTTTGGCTACAGGCCACAATAGCCTGTGGTTCACTCAAATATGTCATAGCTGAATAGAGTAAACACCTCATACAGTATAGTAAATTAACTCTGCTATTCTTTAGGGGGTCTAGAATTAGACAGCTTATGTAACTACTTGTCATTATGCTAAATAACAGGGCTACTTATCTGCATGTGCCAGGTGTTGTTCTGAAAATTATCCCTCAATGAGATTTAAAAATTAATTTAAAAAAGGTAGAAAATGGAGTGCTCAGCCCTGTGGTTATCTAATTAAAACACGTGCACACTCATCAAGGACCACTCACCCCATTCTGCCCTCGCATATGTGTCACACCGCATAGCTAGACAGATACAGCTAACTCAAGACTCAGTAAGCTGTACTTCATGTTGAGCATGACTTATTAGGCTCAAGTTGTAAAACTGCAAACACAAATACAAAGAAAATACTTAACACATCACACAGTTACAATAAAATGTGCGCAACATTACAGCATTTTTCTACTGTGCCGGTTTACATAGAAGTAAGTAACAGTTAACCTACGTCACTTATCCAGACCATCTAACATAAAGTTGCGTTGATGACATTTTCATCAAATCAAATCAGGCTATGCTAGGCATGGCATCCGGTCGATTAGCTCAGCACCTAGTTAGCTCGTTTCATAAACATAACAGCAACAAAATCCTTTTATTATCCTTTTAGGTAAGTAACAACACTCACAGACAGATCTACTTGAAAGATCAAACCAAAAAGAAGTCTGGTGCTGCGCTGAGCCTGGAAGTGCACTCTTTGCCTGTGTTGTGTAGGCTAAAGAACAACGTGGGGGATCCAGAAGTTTGGAGAGAATTTTAAATGGACAGTACCTCAAACTGCCTGTAGGCATCACTAATATACAGTAAACACTGACCGCCGTCAGAACACGCCCTTCCCCTAAATCCCCACCCTCTTACCTGGAATCCTGGACTCTGAATCATATGACAAACTGATTCTGAAATTGTTTCATTGGATTTAAATATTTTATTGGATTCATCTCTCTGTACCCATTTTCTTGGACTTATTTTATTGGACTTCTTATACTGGACTTGCTACATTAGTAATTAATCCGTAATAATCCTGTTGTAGAAATATAATCCCATTGCTGTATGCTGCATTTTTACTATCTGTTACAACTCTATGTTCAAGTTTTGCAGTTTAAATTTCTCCTCCAGAGGTCTTTGTTCCTTATGTCTTCAGGTGTTTGGATGATATTTTTCGTGCTTTAATATAGAGTTCATGCTTGGTCAGAAACTGTTGCTGCTGTGAGCCTGGAAAGCAGACTGTCGATGTGATATCGGGCTAAACAAACCCACTTGACTACAAATAAATTGAGGTTATTCTGCCTCTAATGGATTAAAGCCAGACAGTATATTGCTCACAGCCATCCTTAGCTCAATTAGATACGTCTACTGTAGACAAAGCCATGGCCACTGAAAACACTTTGATTAATCAGCAGGTACTGTATCTGTTTAAGTATCTAGACAACGCAAATATAGTTCAAGTTTAACCACTATTTGAAACCATTTTGTCACAATTCATTCAAGTGAACAAACACAATGTAAACACACACATGCACATCCCTCATCATGTCCTAGTTACACGGGGGATTTGGGAGAGTGCATACAGTGAAGCCTCGGGTCTTAACAGGACATGAAAGGGCCTGTACCAACAGGATGCCACTGTAGGAGACTGCCCTCACATTTGATGTGGTAATCCTGTCATGGAGACACCAAAGCTGGTTTAGCTTTAACACACGCTGGTGTCGCTCTGATTCATGATGCCCCACAGCACCCTGGCACTGACAAAAAAAAACATAAAATCTGATCAGAACGTGGTTGTTTATTTTAAAATTTAACCCCAGTAAAGTCATTTTTAATTGATATGGTCCCTTCTGACAACAGAGTGTCTGCAAACAGGAATGTTTCAGGTGAACTGCAGGCAGAAAGGAAGGGTAACTCATATATAAACATGTAAGTAAATGAATCAATTTCTGATTCATCTGGAAACTGACACTAGGAAAGTATAATGCAGTGTGTTCCATTTGTGTAGAATATAAACAGTGTCAAGGGTTCAGTATGAGCACAGCCTATTCTACTGCGCAACTACAGCAGTAAACAAACACTCGTTCATAAATAAACGCAAACATACACACATTAAGACACATTAGCACGCAAACACACTGTGCTAAGGGTGTTTAAGTCTTTACAAGCGAGCCCCTGGCATTAAGTCTGACTCCAGTTTCAAACTATTGCTTTCACCGATCTCTGCTGCTGCACTTGAATGATTAGGTGCAGCTGAAAGTTCAGTGTCTCTCCTCATCTCAAAGGCAGCCCAGAGTCCACTGTTGCACTGCTTTACAGAAACCCCGCAGTAACTGAGAAAATCAAGTACAGGTTCGTTGTTAGAAGAACAGTGATTGTTTTTCTAAGTTGGACACATCATATATCTGTTTATTTTATTTAAGATTATATGCTGCAATAATGTCATAAATTCAAAGCTTTATATGCTTAAAATAAATTATTAAACTTGAAATAAAAGCTGATAATCATAACTTTCCATACGCTTTCACTTCTCCACAGTTATGAGAAGTAAATGAGATGATGTTTGAACTACAGCAAAGATGGCAGAGCGTCCAGATTCACATTTATGAAGCTATGTCGTCTGCTACAGTGAATTACTTTACACTATCTTCAAAATAGATTTGATATAAGAGGTCAACAGTTTTTCCAGGCTATGTCTTTATAACAGGACTGCAACTTATGTTTAGTAGTCTTACACAATTTTGTTTTTTTATCAAATTAGGCTAAGTAGCACCAGCATTATCCAGAAACGATAATTATATTCACACTAGTAAGTTTATTGCAAGGTAACTTATCTAAAAAGCTGCATATTTTATGATTAGCCACTGGGCAAAGGTTTATATGCTCACATTCGCCTTTCAAGTCTAGAGAGTTCAGAGAGCTGTTGGTCACTGTGCTATATGTAGTTGTTCTACAAAGGCAGCATATAGAGCAGGGATGATAACACTGACCTCTCACTCTTTCAGCATACAAATGGCAAGTGAATGTTGTATTCAAAACTCTTGAAAAAAATTTGAAAACAATTTTCGCCCGTAACAGTTTTCTGTTTAAGATACATACTGAAACTGTTTTTTGGCAGATGACTCACTCGGGGTGATCTGAGCAAAAACTACACTCATCCAAAACATCCTCAAAACCTGCAGGTTCATGGCCACAAACAAACAAACAAACAAACAAACAAACAATCCCCCCCAACAAGTGCAGTTCTAATCTAATCTCCTTTCCTTTGTGTACTGCCTGAATTAAAGATTTTATCCAAACAATGCCTTATCCCAACCTGCCTTCTTCTGGGTTTGCTGAGTCCTGGAAGTTGGGTCAAGTGGTATCAGAGCATGTAGGGCACCCTCCAGCAAAGCATGTTAACGTAGGTCCAGTCATTTTAATTAGGACTTTCACAGGTCATATCCACCTGCTTCACTTCCAACTAACAGCCATACAGTTGGCTCTACATAACATTGACCTAACCTTACTAAAGATGGAGACAGGTATGCAAATTGGAAAGACCAGACTTACTTAAGTCCGGTTTCTCACTATAATCTTCTTTGGATCGCTCGCTTTGTTAAGTTTTTGTATTGGCATATCACAAGCGTTAACGTATGAATGCTGATCAGTGTTATAACTATGTTCTCGTGCTTTCTGTCTATCTTCAAACTGCCTGGCTGTCATTATAAAGCGATGTATACAGAGTGGAGCTATAGCTCACTGAAGCAAGATTAAACATTGTGATTGGCCCCTGCTTATGTCTCTGCTAACAATAGATATTCTCTGCCCAAGAAGATACATAGACCATTAACAAAGCCTATTTTAATCGATTTCACAAAAACAATGTGATCCACTGTGACTCACTGTGTTTGAGAAGAAAGCATTAATCACAACCACAGCACGCACCACCTGCTTGTCAGTCCTGTCAAATGACTCATACAACGACCGCTTTTTGGAAGAATGAACAATAAAAAAAAGAAAAAGAAAAGAAAAACATAATTTAAAACAAGCACAGATAAGAACAGCCGATGGCTAAGTGGTGAAGTTAAAGCAACATTTGCAATTTTGGTTTAAAAAAGATGAATTTTTAATAATAGGATACTGGGGCACAACTCTACCTTCACTCCACAGCCTATGAGCCCTAAAGTCCAGTGCCCCACCGATTAGAGTCTAGGCAGTGGAACAGCCATACGGGCTTTGCAAGATAATCTCCAGGTGTCGTCAGGCTCAAGTTGATTTAAAAGCCCAGAATGGTTTAAATACTACCAACAAAATTAAAATCGATACAGATTTTCAAGAGGAAGCCAGTGTCAGAAGGCAGAAATGAAGATAATGCATCTCCTCATTCTACACTCAGTGAGGAGCACTGCTACAGCTTTTTCAGCTATAGCTGCAAAGTATAATGCTCCGCCCTCTTAAATATGACAAGCCAGTAACAAAAATCAAGACGGGTTGAAATGAAGCCAGATGTGATTGTGTCCTGTACGCTTCAAGGTAAAAACAGCACATTTTTCTCAAAAAGCTTCTTACTACAGCACACGTGTTCAGGTTGTAAATGGACACACAATTGTCTGCCAAAGTTAGGCTAGTTTTGCTTTTTTTTTTTTTTTTTTTGTTGTCTGTGCTCTTTTCACTGGTTTAAAGTGGGCCGGGCTCATTTAGAAAAAAGTGATGCCATTTACTATGCACACCATCAGAATCTGGAAACTGAACTGAATTAAAATGCAACACTGAAGCAGCTGTGGTTTGTCTGCTTGTGTTGCCTGGCTGCTGTTAATCAAACCTGATCAAACCACACATAGTTCTGTGAAGCAGATGAGCCGAGTTTTTTTTAGAGTAAAGCTCATAATAAAAAATACCAAGGATATTTTACCCTCAAAACTTTTATCTTGGATTGTGGCTTATCTAGTCAGGAGTATTTAACATTACAAAGACACATTTTAAATCTTCAGAGCAAACAATAATTTACAACTAACCTCAAGCTTATGGGCTTAGGTTATGAGCAATATCCAATCATTAGTGCAAACAACACCCGCATATATTTATTAAGCCTAATTAAGAATGTATTTAATTAAAGAAAAAACAGGCATGCCAAGCTGACTGTAACAATAAGTTTTAAGAAAGAGTAGGGTGTTTAATTATTTCTGATTGATAGTGATATTTAAAAAGGTTAAAAATGTATCTTAAAGAGTTTGACCAGCCTTTTTTTCCCCAAAAAGGATTATCGTGGTTTTTTTTGGTTGTTTTTGTTTTTTAAGAGAAAGGGAACTCAGGATGTTTGTATCTGAGAAGGAATATGGATTTTATCTACCGGGATATTTTTAACTGTGGAATCACTCATAATCAGAACTGGGGTGAGGTAGATGCTTTGGTGCTAAACAAACAAAAAAAAAGGCATGTGCATGTGTGAAACTGCGCCCTGTGGTGCCCTGTATGAGGAGAACTATTGATTTTTTGTTTTTGTCAAGAAAAATGCTCAGGTGCCTGTTACACCTGTCCCCAGCACTGAAAAGCCCAGCCAAGACCCGACATCCTCAGCACAGGTGTCGGGTCTGGCAGTGTAAGTTTCCACAGATGCCTGCAGCATTTGAACTCTAGGCAGTGGAAAACTGAAGCAATGAGGAGTCAGAAATGATTATAAAATTTAGCAGTAATTATAATATAAAATCTTGGGTGCACCTAAATTATGTGCTGGTACATCTAAATGAGAAAGGCCCTGACACAGTCAGATATCTAAGTGCTGAGGAGGCTGCAACTCTCTGGCCATTACACTGAGAATACTAAATATATTCTGCAGTCAGATTTTAGAGGTGAAGGGGAAGGTGAGGAGAGTACAGACCTGCTGTTGTAGTGTTTTGGAAAGACCAAGAGAGTCCAGGTACTTCAGTACTGGCCCTTTTCTGTTTCTCATAGACAAGATCAGTTATCACTACCAGATGTCGAGCTGTGTGGAGGAATGGCTGACAAGGGAAATAAAAACCTTTGGCCACAGACTTCTCTTAAGGAGGCTGGGTTTCTGGCAGGATAAGAAGGTGTCAGAGGAGCAGTTTGCCCAAACTTACACATGAGGTCTCTTTCAACTGCTACCTCAACTTTTAATGCCACATCTAACCAAAGTGATGTGGCATTATATGGATATAACACAGCACTATTTTTACTGATGCCCATCTGAGGATTTAGATGCAAATTTGTTTTCATTAAACGTAAAAGCAAAATTCAATGGCTGTTATGCCATTTTCACAGCAAACGTCCCAGAAAGTTCATTACTGTTTTAACTCAAACAGCAGGTGAACTGGTTAATGCAATACTTTACCCCTTTTCCTGATCATGTCTAGAGCTAATTACACAATTAGTAGAGGCTCTGTAAACATAATGATATGTCCCACATATCTGTCAATTCCATTAACAGGCAGTAAGTATAGTTAGTATGCAATGCCCAATAACCTTTGTGATTTTTACAGCACTGTGTGGGCCTGTGTGTGTGTGTATACTTGTTATCCCTGTAATTATATTTGCAATATAGTCATAAGAGGATATGCTCATATTACACTGTATTTACTGTAGAATTTGTCAATAGGAACTTACAGCTTAAAGGCAGATCTCTAGACACGCAGCGTCAATAGGGGCGCAGAAATAAGAAAAGTGATGAAATCATCAGAATCATTTCGGGTGACTGTTTTTACAAACTATAGATATAAAAAGTCTCTTCGCTGCACTCAGTTTATATGCACTTGTACTAACTACAAGTGAGAATTTTGTCCATGTTCCAAATTTAGACAGGGGATTGTTTGTTTCAAATTTGCAATATTATACCGGCCCATGACTGGTCCAGTGTGTAAAAGGTCAGCAGCTATCAGCTGCAATCAGGCTCGTGCACACGAATAGATTAGAAACATAAAACCTTCTAAAATGTGAGTGGAAAGACAGAACGAGAGAGCAGCCAGTATGAAAGAACTCCCACATCCACTTAGAGAAACCAACAAGAGCCTGAGCACTTGCCTGTCAGATCTCTTGAAGGAAAAAGTGCCCTTTTACATACCCAACTGCGTCTCTCAGCCTTGTCATTGTCTCTCCTGCTATGGCTGAACAGTTTTAAGCCAGATATCAATGAATACGTGTGTTCATACACAGCATCCATGACCTACTTAAAGGCTTTCTGATTTGAAAATTTCCTTTTACATTTGGTCTATTTTCTGCAACTGTATAAACCAAACTGTCTTATGAATAATACATATATACTAAATATACTGTGAAACATCACAAATATAAATGTTGTAAAATTGTAGCCCAGTAAAATATAACTTTTTCAGTAACGTTAAAGAAGCTGTATTATTGGATAAATATAAAACCAATGAAAGTGTCAGTATCTAAAAATAAAGTTTATACAGTCATAACCTTACACTGCAAAGAAAAAAATCAAATTGAACATCCCATTGTTCCAATAAAGTATAATTATCTTTTCCTTAAAACAATAAAGTGATGCTTTAAGTGGGCTGAAATCTTCTCACTTGTTTCCAGTGCAGTTTTACAAATGTAATGCAACAGACCACTCATTTAATAACAACAATATAACCTGATTCCAAACATCTCTCAAGCTGGTTACTCTGTATTGGAAATAAGAAATTTTCCAGCACACTTTCAAACCTTTCACTTATTTTTGAGAAAACAAGTATCAAAGATATATAAACATCAAACATTTTACATTGTTATGTGGATATTTTTGTGAATTTCATGAAGTTAATTTAATTTATGATGATTTTTGTATGAAATCCATGTATGGAAGAGATACAGTTAAACAGCATTTTTAATGTTTTTTTTAAATATCCTAAAAGAATATTTCACTTTTTCCTGTATGCTAATATCAGCTAGTACCTAAATCTTTGATATATCTGTTTCTATCACTATTTTTGAGCATTCACTCAAAAATGAGCAATTACTTAGCAATAGTTTAAAGCACCTACGCCTTTAAGTGTCTGTTTGCTTAGAAGTCTTTGTACGGGCTCAAAGGATGTTGCTGCTGAGGGACTCAAAATCTGTAAATGATTTATTATTAAGGCAGAAAATCAAAGATGGATAACAGAAGGGTCAGCACTGTGATAACGACTTGATTAGGTCCCAGGATGAACTACAGGCAAACGAAATACACAGCATCATTTCTAGGGCTTCATTACCGGCACTCCTGTTTTGATGAATTACACACACACAAACACACACACACACACACACACACACACACACACACACACACACACACACACACACACACACACACACACACACACACACACACACACACACACACACACACACACACACACACACACACACACACACACCTACACCGAACAACCCTTCAGCCAATATCTATAACACTTTTATGAGGTCGCTCCACTGTCAAGACAAAAAAACTTGGCTTGGAGGACATTTTATTTCAGGTTTCTCTTCACTGATCCAATACAAAATGAAAGCTATAATTTAGAGACAGACAAGTATAAATATTATAAAGAGAAAACTGAACCTTGAGAATATACTGCTTGCAAATGTGCCTAAACTTTAGCTGTCTCCAACGGAATGAAAGTGAGAGCAATGTAATGCACTGTATATCTTCTGAGGTATCTGTAAATTGTACAAAAAACAAATGAACTAAGTTGTTCTTAATTATATCTCGGTAGAAGATGCTAGCCAATCCAAATACTGCTTTATGTTTATCTTTAAGAGTATTCTTACTTTCATGCTGGACAGAACTGAATTCATGTTACTTTAAAGAACTAAAATTGGACCTTAAATGATAAGGATACTTAGTAGTTTTAGTACAGCACATCCATGTTAAACAATCCGTGACCTGACTAATCTAAGCACAGATGGAAGTTTCATACACAGCTGGTTTTGTGTCCCATCCCAAGGGTAAACACACCATTTGGGGAAAAAAGCCTCCATAAACAGATGCTTCCCTGTAAGGTGGTTACTAAAGCAACTTCATAAATAAATTCATTATTATTGATAAATACAGCAAAGCATCACAATGAATGCATGTATTAACATCTGGACACAAGTGAAAAAAAAAAGTATTCAGAAATGATCAAATAAATTAGAAAAAAAAAATTATTCAGCAGTGTTCAGTATATGCCATTGGACTCTATCCAACATTACACCCAATACTGAACCCTTAACTCTAACATGACAAAAAAAAACAAAAAAAAACTGTTCCATACTTCTATAATTCATGGATAAATAAATGAGTTTAAAACCCTTGCATGTTGGTGTTTGATTTTCCATTGAACTCTTGAGTCTTTAAATGTCGAAAATGTCTATGTGTTTATGGTTTAGGCCATAAAATAGCAGGTTAAATGTCCAGTGCGTACTGGAACAGACTTAAACCTCTTCATCGGCACAAGAATAATAGTACAGAATGGATATGAATGAATAATTTACATGGCATGAGTATTGATTGACCTTGGGCAAGTTATTGGCATGAAAACAACAGTACTGAGCATATTTTTTTCATTTGGATTGCTTCTTTACTCTAGTGTTCAGCCCAATCATCACGGAGTGACACTCCATGAGAAAAAAATCCTCTGTAACTTCTGCAAAACTTGAACACAGAATCCATATGCACAACAGTAAGACAGAACAGACCCATGCCATAAAATAGCAATTGGCACTGTTTTAGTATCTGTTTTGAAGCACCATCAACCCATTCAGCAAAGTAAGCTTCAGTCATCTTGGACCAAACTTTATGGACCAAAGTAGAAACATCACATAAATGTAGCAGTTACTGTAGCAATGCTGGAGAGAATCCCTCTATTGACCAATCTTAACCAAAATTAGAGTTATCTAACCTCGATAAATATGCAAGGATAGACTACGGGATCATTAAAAGTCCTCCAGTTTCTAGGTCACAAGGATAACAGGAACCACTTAATGGTATCATGGATTGAACTAGTCTGTCTCTCTGCACTTGGGGATTTAACTTATATAAAGCGTGGCTAAGACATATTTTAAAAAAGCAGGAAAATCTCCGAAGGGAAGCAGCACAAAATGGTCAGTTCCTTGTTATGCCCATAGCAACTGGGTTAGCTTACTTCAAACACAATGGCCCAGCATTTTGTGATTCAATGCTTTGAATAATGCGCTAAATAGGATTTCCTTGGACATACTGTGGTTTATTTCAGCTTGCCTGCCTACCCACGTAGATAGGTTTTGCTCACAAGGCTCTGCTGCGTTAAAGCAAGGCAAACACCTTCTACCTTTAGGCAGATGTGCTAACCACACTGTGTCATGGGAAAACAGTGGCAGGCTAAACAGCCTGGTGATGAGCAGTGAGGCAGATCGCAGTATATGCTGTGCCTTTCTGGCAGCAAAAACTGCCAAGCTGCTCAGATGGTAAAGCAGCTAAGTTTGCTGGACCAGTTTGAGCCCAAATTTAGCTTGAGATGGGAAATTAGTCTCATTTACACAAAACTAAAGATAATGTGATGTTCAGACTGTGTATAGGAGCGGGTAATGACTAATGTGAGTTAAGTAGAGTTGTACTTTCTTGAATTATTGTGGGAGTCAAGCGAATGAATGATCTGTGATAGTGTGATCTGTGATGGACATAGTTGCAGGTTCAGGTTTTCTTTTAAGTCACTGGCTATGAATAATGGCAACAGAGATGTTTAGCCCTGTCTGTTGGTTATTTCACGTGGAAACCTTCACCCACTTCTGCATGATAGAGAGTAGTAACAGGTTAATTAATCAGACTGTCTCCAGGTCAGCATACAGAAAATGCTACGGTATAGACTGTGTACAGGATCACAATGCATACTGCCCACACCGTTGGTATTTACATGCAGCAGGATGGTAATTAGTCTCTTCCCTGCATACACTATACATTAATGTAAGATACAGAGACAAGAGATGTGATGAAATTTATTGATGTTCACAAAACTGTACTTTGGTGTCCCAAAAGAAATTCTATATGTTGTTTGCCAGGTTTATTTTTCATCACTAAATTTATGTGGAAACACAAAATCAGTGCTGTCCTGTCTTTTTCATTCCAAGCTCAAACTACAGCAACCTGCTAACAACCAAGAAATGGAAAGGCCTCTGCTGTATTTTCATGGGTATGTAGCGAGAGTTATATTTAACAGCGTTGCATGGGGAGATGCACAATTCACAACTTAGGGCTTGGTTGTCTCTGCCAGGTTTTTGAAATTTGAAACAAAGTCCTAAAGTTTGAGATGTTTAGGTGTGAAAGGCTGTCACTGATGCTCATTATGCTTGAGCGGCTGAAATTGGAAATCTGACAAGAATTCTTTCTGCCATCTCAGTCAGAAGTTTGTGAACACTGTTGATTTTGTCAGTGTAAAATCATGCAGCGCTCTTGTAGTGTAAGAACTGTTCCCAGAAAAGTAAGCAGCAAAAGTCTAGAAGAAATTGCAAAGAAACCAGGCAGAGGAGCTTGAAACTACCAAACAACAAAACCTCACCGTGGTTTTGTAATTTACAAGCATATTTCCCTGGTGTGTAAACCATACTGTGTGCATATCCGAGGCAGCTGTCCACCACAGTAGCTGTGTAGCCCTCATTTTTACTTCTGTGAGTTGGTTTTGCTCAATAACATTCAAGTGAATGGGAATGTGGTGTCAGGATACTGACTCACTGTATGTGTTTTTTTGAGAGATTGGAGCATTAAAATCCCCAGCAACCACATCAATGAATGAAGTCTATGACGCATCACTTTGTGTGTGCACTGCTAACTTTGCAAGCATTAAAGTAGAGGAAGAAGAGTACAGACATCTTTAGGCAATTGAGGGGCATGAATGTAATGGTGAATAAAGTGATGAAGCTGCCTTACAAGGTGGCCAGATTGATCTGTTGTGTCTATCCACCTACATTAATCCTCATTCATTTTCAGAGACAGGTCTCTGTTGAGCGAGCAAGGCTGATTACACATCAGTCTCTGTCAGATTTCCATCTCTTTTGACAGAAAGAATCACCTCTGGACAGACGGACTCATCGCCCTCTATTAGGCCATGGAGGTGAATACTGAGACAACCCAGTTCACACCATCCCATTATTTTAAAGTCAACAGTAATACGTATGAAATGAAGATTTAATATAGCCCAGTGAAATGTTTAAATCATTATATTTTCGCTAGGTCAATTTTAACAGAATCAACACAGAACACAAGTCTTTACAGCAGGTTTCTCCCTTCTGTAGCCACCAAAACAATAGTGTAAAACCACCTCACTGACAGAAAATTTCAGTCCAATTTGTGACACTGTGCTTCACACAATAATACAGCAATGGAGCTGAATGGGGTGACCACATTAATCTCTTGCTCTTGCTCCTCTCAGTCCAAAGCCTGCAACTTCACACCTTGATCTGAAACGGTATGGAACCTCTTAATCAATAATAATACTAGTGAGTTACTGTGCAGGCAAAATTAGTATATAGAGCAAAAAAACCCTAGCATCAATCAAGTTGAAATTGACTGATTTGGTGGCAGATATAGTGTTAAAACTATAGCACAATACATAACCTGTCTTAATCACAGGTATCACAAGTAAAAGTTCTTAGGGGGCGAAGCCTGTACTCTTCCATTGTCCAATAGCCATGCGCATTTTATTTAAAATTGTAGTCAATTTCTGACACCAGTATGTACACAATTCTTTTTTTCCCACATCTTTGTCAGCACGATGTAATATAGAGTTTAGAAACCCAACAGCACTCACACACCTTGGTTGTTACTGTTGCTAAAACATTAGCTCAGCATACCCAGTATACTGAATTAGCATGCTAGTGCTATTAACTGGTCTTAACATTTGTTCTTTTTTTGCCTGCTGATCTGCACAGAAATTGTGGCCATTGAAGAGATAAACTGTAGAAAACAGATTTGCATGACATGCCAGAATTTCATTAAATGCATCCATTTTATGGCATTACTCATGAATTTAACCAATTTGGCCGTGTTACCATTGGTCATAATTGGCAGTTGTGTCTACAAGTGCACTGGGCGGACTGATTTTTCAATGACTGATTACTTTGGAAGGAAGAAACTTTCATATGGGAATAGTGATTTCTGCTCTCCTTCCGAATCTGAAGGATGTTCAGTTCTGGGTTTCTTTTTATGCATTCAAATCCAAAGTATGTTTCTTTGAATCTCCACAAAAATCCTTTAGTCCTCTCAGTATAGTGTGGCTGCAATAACAAAAGCACACTAAAGTATACGTAGGTTGTGCCTATGAATTACTGTATTACTGTGATTCATTTAAGAAATAAAAAGCTAATCATTTATTCTACACTTTTTCCTTCCTAAGAAAAATGGTTGTTGCCAGATCATTTCCTGGCCCTGGCACTCCTCTAAAACAACGTGAAATGGAGCATGGAGAAAGGCCTGGTCACTACCAATGACTGATTTACTTTCTTTCCAACTGCATCCTCATTTCAACAGCGCTCAACAACAAACAACCCATTAGAGAGGCTAAAAATATTTAGAAATTGGTCAAATAAATCAGTAATCCCTGGGTGACATCCTTCGCATTTTTTCTGCGAGCATCTATGTAATGGAGAAATTGACAGTAATGTGTCAGCAATATTAGTTTAAGCTTATAGAGAACAAAGTAATTTCTGTCACAGTTGTGTTATCAGACATCTGCTCCTCACTGGAAAAATAAATTAAGAATATAAAATAAATGTTGTTGCAAACCCAAGGTATGGACTTCTTCTCAACTTCTCAAGTGTGAACGTGGAACACATGGTGGAGGATATGCTCAAATACTATACTGTGTACTCATCACTTTCACTGAGACTGTCTTACCAAATAAAACGACCCCACAATTCATTGATGTCAGCAGTTTATTACGACCCATGGTTATGTTATATTGTTAAGCGACATATAGCAGTCATGTCAGACAGCACCTGTCTTTTCAGCAAAAGCCCCAAAACGACATGTTCACATTCAAGTAACTAATCCCTCTAGTGGCCATAGTAAGTTTGACGGGAGCAAAGGAGAAGGTTAGGTGATGCTGTTATAGAGCGTCAAAGTCCTCGTTGGGAGGAGGTCGGGGATGGACGGATGGACTGACAAAAAAGTGGACCTTAACATGGGAGGCTACTGTGTCAAACCAACAGTCAATGTTGTTTCTTTTAACCATGACCACAATCGTTCAATAACCTTAGACACGTGTTTATTATTGTAACCATGATGACTAAGGTCCTCTATCCTTAACAAAGTACTTATTTTAACCAAATATGATCTTTCCCTAAACATAACCAAGTTGGTTTTGTGCCTGAACCTAACCAAACCTTTACTATAGCTTTGTCACACCATAAAAGGGTTACGTATTTACTTTTCCACAGTGATTTTTAACAGTTTATCTATGGCATTTCTCCTGCTGCCATTGGGGTACTATTTCAGGAGACACTCCTATGGGTTGTATCAGAGGAAAGGGACAAACGACCTACAGTATATGGTCAATTTAAGTTGGAGGACTTGTTGCTTTCATTTATCTCGACAGTGAATAAAGACTGTGATGAACAGAGGGAAGATTTTGTTACTTTGTAACATTTCATCTGCTGAAAAAGCATCTTATTTTGAGAGTAAATAAGTGTCTTGATCATATTCATCAGTGTATTCTAATTAATGGTGGTGTTTGTAGAACTAGGCTAAGAGTCAATAGCCATGATAGCAGCCCTGTGAAGCTGTCCTTTGGCAAAGCACTACTTTGAGCTAAAAGCTAATGTCAGCTAACAAGATGATTGTTAGATAGATAGCAGGTATAATGTTTAACATGAATAATGTTTACCATCTTAATTTACAGAGTAAGCATGGTACCATTTGCTAACTGGCACTAATCACAAAGGGGATTGTCATTAGTTTTGCAAGAATTTGGTCATAAACCAAAGTATTGGACAAATAAAAAATTTGATCTTGCAATGCTGCTAGATGAAAAGTCAGGTGATCATCCTGCCATCAAGACATCTCACTTAAAACCACAAATGTCAACCTTGTGGTGGAGCTAGAGGAAAAGTCAAAACCCGTTGGTTTCATCAATTGGGGACCATGAATGTCTGTAAAAGTAGTTCATTCATATGAAGATTTTTGAGAAATTTCAGTCTAGACCAAAGTGGTGGAGCAATCAACAAACAATGCATATCCTAGAGACATTCCACTAACATGGCTAAACTTGTAACAAATCCTGAGATGAGCCACAATACTGCACACACTCAAAAGTCAGTTTCTAGTACACTAATTTAAAATTTGAGCAGTGGGTTTGTAGCTGACATTGAAAATGCCATTTTTTAAAATTAAACATCACAGCCTTTGGGAGCTGGCATTAGGTTTTTGATTTTTTTAAACAAGTCAAAACGCCAAAAAACAACACACTATATGAACACAAACTATATAAAAAAAATCAATCTCAGGGATTTTTGAGCTTGAATGCTTCCTCTGGTCAGTGCTGTACAGATGGACAGTGGAAAATGCCCTTTCTGACTCTGACAAGCCTTGTTTAAATTAAAAGGAAGAGATCATTCATTTACAGTGATGAATCAGCAAAACAGAAAGACAGATTTCATTGCAAAAACTGTAGGGCCATACAATTAATATACGGTACATTATACCGTATCATTCAGTAAATTTACATTCAATTGTATGGGGGAATGGTCCAGTAGTCTCACTTAAATTAAGAATCACAGACAAAGCTAAATAGTCCAAGACAATCATAAATCAATGCAATAATAACTAGAATTACCGCCTCTTGGTTTTATGCCTCCGTCAGCCAGTCAAGTTGCAGTTTACATCTATGTCTGTCAAGACTCATATATTATATGTAGTGTATTAAGTGTATTTTATCATAATCAGCATATGAATTTTTGAGTTATGCCCAAAAACATGTTTTTTAGGTCACAATGACCCTGACCTTTAACCACCAAAATCTAATTGTTTCATCCTTGAGTCCAAGTGGACATTTGTGCTAGATGTAATACAATTCCCTGGAGGCATTCCTGAAGTGTCGCGTTCACAAGAATGGGGCGGATGTGAGGTAACAGTGACCTTAACCCTTGACCACCAAGTTTAATCAGTTCATCCGCAAGTCCAAGAAAACGTTTGTCCCAAACTAGAAATTCCCTCAGGGCGTTTCTGAGATATCACGTTCACAAGAATAGGACGGATAGATGGAAAACCCGAAAACATAATGCCTCCGGCCACAGCTGGTGTAAATGATTGCTAAGGTACTGTTTGATAGATCACCTAAGTACTGCAGAAGGCCATCATAATAGCATTCCCAGACATATTTAAGATGTCGTTAAATATGATAAAAGACATTATTTAAACTGTCAGAAACCCTGCTCAACAAAATCCTTCATTTACTCCTTTTGAATGGGTAGGTTCAGAGAATTTGTTTTTGCCTGTCTACAACCATGCGTGGAATCCAAAACAATCATGCACATCAAGCAAAACAAGAACATACTCTGGCCATAGCTGGTGCACTATCTTACCTTAGCAAGCAATGGGAAGAAGGCAAGGAAATGCACTGGATTATTTGCTTGGTCATCACAGGTTTAACATGCTAACATATACCAGTCACACGTATGGGCAAATTATTTAAAGTCTCCAATCGACCTGAGCTAAATGCATAATTCAAACAGGAAGAACAATAGCAGAGATTCAAAGTCACAACCTTCTTGTTGTAAGGCAATAACAGTTCCAAGCACTGAACCACCAGGCCGCCAATCTAAATTATTTTAGACAAAATAAGAAACGGAGGAAGACCGTTACAAATATCGACCTCAACAGCAAATAGTTCAGCTGCAGGCTAGAGAGAAACCCAAATAATTCAACCAATGTGAATAAACAGCCATGTCACAAACAAGTAATCAATATCAACTTAGAATAATGTAAAGAAGTGGAGCTCTGTGGGCAGGTTGATTAAAACACCACAAGACGGATGACTTGGTGAAAGTAAGAGGAGGAATGGAAGGCTTACACTTTGTTGCATTGTCCTCCAGACAACCCTCTGGGAGCAGCGGAGAAATGAAGAAGAAAGATATTTAATTGGACATCGGAGAAAGAGAATGACAGAGAAAGAGAATAGGAGAACAAGAATATTGTTAGTAGTTAGTGAAGCAAAAAGTTAAATGATAAATGGTGCAGCTGAAATACTGCATCCACTGGCTTCATCTCACTATGAGATTAAGTACCTGAAACCACTTCATTCACAATGAATTGTGTAGTGTGAAAATCAGTTTAAAATCTGCTGCTTTCAAATCTGATCAACGCAAAGATCAGGGCTTGCATAAAAACAACAGCGTTACAAGGAGACTAGTCTGGAGTGGTCTAATGACAGTACATGTTTTATTCAATGCAGTCAACTCAGCTTAGCAAAATATGTATAATCACTTTTCTTTCTAGCACAGATACATTTCAGCATGGAAGATGAGTAAAATGAGTGAGATGCCATCAGGTGAGTAAGAAGTCGTACCCTGAGCAAACCAACTCAATTTTCTTAGAAGAATTTTTCTCATCTTTTACGAGAAGTTGGCCTGAGAGCATGTAAAGATGAATTATTAAAGATACCTGCGGAGTTTCTCTAAATGCGCTTTTGCCTTTTAGTTATGTTTTCCTTTCACACCCCTTTTGATATCAATGTTATGAAGCAAAGAGGAAGGTTTGGTCAGATTTTTCAAACAAGACCTGTACTTAAGATGAATTCAAGAATAACATTGTAAAGCATCTGGATTTGTAATACACTTATTGTGTTTATTTCTTACAATTACAGCTAGAATTGTGGGAGTACAGACTACTTAAAGAGACAGAGACAGTATACTCTGCAGCCTTTAATCTACTTCTCTGCTCCTGCATATTTTCCATTTTAATCCTGTCAAACAATTTATACAACAGAGGATTATCCACAGTACCTTTTATTTAAGAGGACAAGATTTTATTTATTAAATGGATTTGCCAATTGTCCAAGGATTACATAAAGAAGCCTTTGTTAAATGGATTGGCTAAAGGATAAATTGACAACATAAAAAAAAAAAATGTCCCGACATACTGTTGTCATTCCACTGAAATGTCTTTCAGTGTAATCTATTCAAAACATTAATGTTATTCAACATAACACATTCATTAAAGGGAAAAACCAATTAAGGTTTGTCAAGACAACTTTATGTGTTTTTATTAGGAATAATTAACAGGACTACATTATTACTACGGGGGAGGTGGCAGAAGTGACTGGCAGAAAAACCTCCAAAAAAAAAGGTTAAAGTACAGGAAAGACCCCACATAGAAATAGCTCCCTCTTTGAGGTCCTGGGGGCAGTTCAGGTTGGGAGACAGGGTGTTGTCACCTGGTGGTGAGTCAGCCTCCTCCCAAGGGTCTGGAGCATGACCATTATAGGGGCAGCCCCATATTACTATACTTAAGAAGAATGTATTTAGTTATTTACTCATCCATTAGCCACTACAAATGTATTTAAAACGAAACAAAACGAAATAAAAAAAAACCAAAAAAAACCCCATCTCTCATCTCTCCAGTGTTGCGCTCCCTGTCCCACTGGTGGATGGTTCCGACTGCCTTTTCTTTTGTTCTTTCTTTCCTACGCAGTTGTGCACCATATCAATTCATCCTTCCTACACTTATGCCCAAGTCTCTGTTCAATTCAATTTGATGCTTGTCCCACTGTAGTATTGTATGGATGTGTCTGTGTATGTTGAATTATGTGTTTTGTTTTTTATGTTCCCAAATAAAAATTGAAAAAAAGAAATAATAATTAACCGTGTAAATTGTAACACCACAGACTGTCATACTGTATGTAACGCCATGTTATCTTTACTTATGCAAAGAAGTTTGCTTTCATTTCCAGACCTTCTTTTAACAAATTCAAATGTATAATAATAATAATAATAACAGTAGGCTATTGTGAACACATGGAGACATCACAGCAGCAAACATCTTGTAGCAAAAGGGGCAAAGATACACAGCTGTAGGCCTGCGGGCCCTGGTTTAACATCTTTGACACAACTTTGTGTCAACAATGTGCTTCAGTGGCATGGGGTGGTGCAATCAATCTTTTTATAGCCACAATTAATATCTTAGTTAGGATTTTTCATCATCCTGAAGGTCGGTGGGTGAGCGTTGAATTAGTTTCAGACTCTTCAAGACTGACTCTCAACATAATACAAATTCTCGAACAGGTAATTTCTCTGTTTCCAAGCGGGAAAACACACTACATCCTAAATAATATATTTCGGGAGGTTTTTTTTTTTTTTTTTTTTTTAAATTCGGAGTACTGCAGTGTTGGAAGTCGCATAGCAACTAAACTCCATGGACTATATAAACAGCGATTTACTATGACATTTTTCCTGGAATCTTTGAAGGTTTCAATTTCTTTCTGGCTTTCGGACTTGAGCCCTGGTACGTCGACCTCAAGCTCAGTATGCTGCCACCAGCTCTGCCTCCACCAATAATATTCAAAAATTCTCTAAATTCCTGAGTTGTTAACGCATGGAGTGAGGACGGAAGAATGTTTAGCATCATGTGCTGGTAGAATTCAGACTGTAATAAAATACTCACATATTGGCTGCTTCAGCCTTAATTTTGCTATAAAGTGAAAGCCCAACAATTAAAGGGAGCTATTTTAGGAATGCATTGGTTGTCTCCTACAAACGATCTGACCCATGGTCTATTTTCTGTTCAGTTATCTTTTTCTAAGAACCTCAATTTAAATTTCTGTTCTATATCCTGCTTTTAATTATGATTAATATTTAATAATAATTATTGTACTATTTTTTGCCATTTAACACTATAAATGCAAATCAAAATGGCCTTTACAGTTTGAATCAAATGATTTTTTTCTATTTTATTGAACCATTTATTTTTATATTTTCCAATCACAGTTATCATTATTGGTCTTCTTATCTTGTCTTATGTCTGTACGTACCAGTCTATCCAGGCTTGTTCCAGCTGCTGTGGTTGGCCTCTCTTCAGGGGTGTAGGGTCTGAAGCGAGCACTGAACACATCTGAAATGCCACGTGCAGACCTGCCTATTCCTGATGGCTTTGGTTGGCCACACCCTTGAAAAACCTAAAATGAACAGAGGGAGATACAATTACCACAGAGAGGGTGAAATCCTCTTTCACGAAAAAGTGAAAGAGGATAAAGACTGGTCAGTGTCTGAAAGATGTGTAGCTTTTACATTATTTTGAGGAAATTGCCTGGTTTTGCAACATTAACACAATATTTCTTCTTATTACGAGATGTGAGCTCCTCATTGCAGTCCTGAATAGTTACAAAACCAGGTTATCAGCAGTCTGAAGCTGCATGGACTCTGCATTGAGCCAGGGCTAGGTCTTTTCTGTCTAGAATACACATCCATCCAAAAGTTGTATTTTGCCCACAACACTGACATTTTTCCCTCGAAAAGCCTCTGTCAATTTGCTCACAGCATCATTTCTGGTCTGTGATTTGAGATAGAAAACTATATTGAGCCACCCTGGAATCAATGCTGTCCATCAGTGCCCAAGTCTCCTTTTACAGGAAGTGTCATATTGGTGGCAAAAAAAAAGAATTAACCCTTGATACATTATGTTGTTGCTCGCTTGCAACTGAAAAGCCACTATTACAATATGACATAGTACTGTCAAAATGAAATGCATTTGACCAGCATTTCGAGGTCAAATCCCCAGCTTAGTGATACTCACAAAGTAATTGTGAGTTATTAAACTTTCCTGAAATACAAACAAAAGTTTTGTTACAGTGAGACATTAATAGAAAATGCAAATCTATTATTATTTGAGCCTTACATGAATCAATTTGTAGTTAACAGCGGTTCATTGTGAGAATCGATTGTTTTCAGATGGCCTGATCTCTACGGGCTCTTAGGACCCAAACAACAGAAAACCAAACAGCATAGCTCATTAGCATTCCTGTCTGGCCTGTCTGCTGGCCCCTGGCTCAGTATGTGATGGAGCACTCTAATGTACTACATGGCTGTTATGACAAGAGGCTGTCTTTTCTCTAATATTTATCACTTCACCAATATTACCATCCCACTATCCTGTACATCACACAAGGAAACTGATTTTCAACAGGTCTGTACTGCAGGAATGAAGGTAAAATGCAATGTGGCCTGACACATTCTGCAAAGCGTGGTGACGGGGAAGGACATTAATGGTTCAAATGTGAATGTGAGGAAAATATTGTATTCTGTCAGCCAAGCACAGCCTTGGAGCGTCAAGTGCATAGACAATGGGTAGAGTTGTAAAATGCAGCCTTCTAGATATTGAAAAGAAATTCACAGTGACCTTTGTAACTCTGGCATGAAGATAGGCCAGATTACACCAAAGGATCAGAAATAACAGCTAATATGAAAAATCTGCCTTTTGACAAGAAAACTATTCTGTGTGTGATAATATCCTGAATGTGCTGCTTCAAACTGAAAATTATTCCAAAGACTGATAAGTAATTTGAACTCTAAAGAGGCTAAACAGAAAATTAGTTACTTCTCGTGCATGTTAACTTCCTCCTAAAAACACCTTTATACTTTATACTATTAAAGTATAAAGTATAAACCAAAACAAAATATTGAAACCAGTAGACCAGATTTCCTATCCTGCATCCCGGTTCTGGGTGTGATGTTATGCTTAAATATTGAAATAGTGTACACATCCTGTCTCAGGCAAGACGATGTCGCCATGAGTGGATATTGTAGGGAAACAAAGGAAATACACTGACAAGTTTTCGCAGGTTTTGTGATATGTTCGGTATGACCATTTTGTGACAGATATATTCATGCAAAAGTGTTTCCTCATTATATTGATAAAAATACAGCTTACTGTGATGCGTGGTATTATGTTTCTTTCGAAACCTTTGCTTTAGTAGTCTATAGTATATAAAACATGCTTTTAAGGAGACAGGTTTGTATTTTGAGGCCTGACACGTCTTCCTACCATATACTGTATTTGCGTTTTAACATACACTATGGTAGTATTTCATCCACACCATGATTATCAGATGGATAAAAAATTACTTGCAATAATTTGTTTATGTATACAATGTTTTCAATATAAAGGTATATAACCAATATAAGAAATAAATCCTATCAAAGCATGGCGAACAAAGCTATTTCAGGATACAGTACCTTGGCTGACACTTGCATGCTGTTGTCCTGCATGGTCATGATAGCCTCAGAGATCTTGATGTCAATTGGCTCTATAACTGCTTCAATGTTGAAGGGTCCCTCCAGTCTTCCTGCCACCAGTAACATAGCATCTGTCATAACACAGAGGACACATGTCAAAGCAGAGCACACGCATGCACGCACACGCACACGCACACACACACACACACACACACACACACACACACACACACACACACACACACACACACACACACACACACACACACAATTTTACTGCGTCTGTTTACACACGCAAATCAATATGTTCACATCATCTTTGAGCATTAACAATACTCATTGCAAAACCCTCAGGGTGCTGGGCTCTATCATTTGTCTCTGACATTGGTCCAACTAAGATTTCAAAGAATGGCGCCTTCTCCAAATGTGTTCACTGCCAATAATTATAAACACAAAAGGAATCTGCCAGTACCTTCATCTAAACACAGAAACACAAACACACACTGTAAGAAAGAGATAGGGAGATAGAGGAGGTGCTTGTAAGAGGATTTGCAAAAAAAAGTAGAAATTAAATTTGAATGCTTACAAATAGCTTATACATAAAACAAATCATTGATTTGCATATGCAACTCGCTCCAGATAGAGGATGACAAGGCTTCTGATTTATTCATCTATTTACATTAGTATTTCTAAATTGTCAAAGTATATCAATAAATTCATAATTCCGGTCTACGTCTCTTACTAGTGATTACTTTTTAATTACATCTCAATTATACACTCAATTGTTTCTGTAAACCATGAAATTCATAAGACACCAAATACTTAACTTTACCATTATGAATCACTTAAAAAAAATCTGCTGGCAAGTAATGAAATCAGGAACATACACTATTGTATTTATTGTTCCTTGTTTATTTACCAAATACCCAAACTTCTCAAATCACAACTGATAAGGTCTGTAGAAAACATTAACAGTCTTCTCTCTACTTAATAATCAGGTGCAATTAACATCAGTCAAAAAAATCCCCAAAACAAAAAAACACAGGGACCATGACCTTATTATTCTGGATGAGTCTTGGTTTGAATCAATACCTAAAACAGATTACCCACCCAACTGCCACTTTTCATTTTCATTAAAACAATGTGATTTTAATATGTTCATACAGAGGGATGGTACTAGTGATCGTGTCAGACCAGGAGAAGTCAATGGTGTTTGACATTTTGATTATAATCTATCCTGTCTCAAAGAAATAATTAAAAGTCCACCAAATCTTGTTTGAGGGGTTAGCAAATGGTTAAGTGGGAGGGCAATAATATCAAGAAGACTTCGATCTCTGTGCACTGGCATTTGCAGGGATGTGGACCAATCAGGAAAAGCCTATTTGCCTCTATGGGGGTCATTCCCTACAAAAGGGAAGCAGAAATACTATTACTCATCCAATGAGTCTTTAGCAGTAGTAGAAAGGCAGTGTAAATCAATAGATCATAAGTGATCATAACTAGAATTTTGATGTGGAGTGACCATTGAGCTCTAGTACAGCTCTATAGGCTTAAGGGTCAAAGCCTGAGGACTTTACACCCTGCTGTGACACTGGCAAAAAGCAGAAATTCGAATGGTAGAAGCCAGGGCTCAAATTATGGGCAAAAATTCCCATAAAACCTTTGAAAAAACTACTTCTGTTGACATTTGACAAATTATTAATTTAATATGATCATTTATCAGACCAACCCAAAGCACTACTATAGAGTTTAAGCTGTTTTTTATGCTTACCTAATTTAATAATCCCAATTGTTTTCCTGGTTTTATTTATTATTTGTTCAAGCTTGCTGTATAGTCTGTAATCGTGACATTTTTGCTGGAATATGTGGATTCTGACTCTAAGATTCGATAATTTTTAAATTTAAAACTTAATTCAAAAAAATGTTCTATCACAAGTTGAGTCTTTTTGATTAACACAGATCAACAGGCAAAATAAGATAAATGATTTCAATCCATTAAAGTATTTTAAAAAAGGAGATATTCTATATCTTGGTCAACAAATTCTATGAACAGACCAAAAAATATTGCTTTAGTCCATCTTAATACTTTCTGATGTCTCCACCCTGACTATGGCTCTCAGCCATAAGCCCATGGGCTCCTATTGAAGATGGAAGTCTTTCGATCATAAATATACACTCTCATTTTGAAAACATGCTAAATAAATTAAAACAGTTGGGAACTGTACTTTTTTAGAAAATGTTACTCAAACAGGACTGTTTGGGACTATTTTCAGCTACAGATTTGATGTAATAGTGAGTATTTACAGTAGCATAGATCAACTGAAAATAAACTACAGTTCATCATAATAAAGTAAAATATCAGCCACTAAAACAGCAATAATGGATGTCTGTGGCACAGACACTACACTAACAATACTTGTTAACGTGATCAATTCATCGTTGGTTTTGGCCTTTTATTGGAATTTGTGGACAATAAGAAAACTACTTTAAAACATCACCATCGCTGAATCATCTGTTGCTGTCATATCACTGTTGCACAGTGTGCTCAGCACAGCAGACACACAATTAACTTCCAAAACATCACCAGTGAGCTAGGAGAAAATTTGGGACTTACGGAGCAGTACTTAACACTTCAACAAAATCAGGGCGAGAAGTCCGCATACAAAACTGACAAAACAGGTCAATTCTCAGTGCCTTACATAACAACATGACTCCTGAGTCTTTCCTGATCTGCCATCCCGTGGTGCAGGTATGATTATATTTAGGCAACTGAAATTACTTGGTTATGGTTAAAGGTTTGCTGTAGTGGTTAAAGGAAACTAATTCTGACTGATGGTTGGTAGGAGATGGAACATTGCAACCCTTATCTTAAGTGTCAAAGCTGCAAACTTTGCACTGCAGTGACCTGCTGTACAGAACCTTTACTGAGACAGTTTTACAGTAATATTGTGTATTGTAGTCTTGTGTTGAACTTGTTCAGTATGAAAAACTTAAGAGCCTCGTTATATTGACACATAAGATCATTAATAACACCATTGGGGTACGTCAGTTTTAACTCTCACAATTACAGTGTAATAGGCTGGCACTGAGGAAAGCCAATACCATGCAAAACCGTACTGACCAGCACTCCTGCCCTCAGGCCGGCATTTCAGAATACCCGACATGAGACCTAAGTAACATTAAGTCTCCTCTCGGTGGGTATTGACAGGGCAGGATATTAAGCTCATTCGCTTGACTGAGGGGAGTGATTTAGAGGACAAGTGAGTACAGAAGACAGAGCACTAGCCTGGCTGAAGAGAGGTGAATTAAAAGCATAAAGATTAATACAGAAACCTGGTATCACCAATAAACATAGGCAACAATTAAGTTGTAATAACATCCAGGGGGCCCTGTCTCAGCCTAGCAGAATTGTGCAAAAGCTACACTGCAACCCAACTTCATCAAAACAGAGGTATAAACAGTATATGTTGGTACAGACAGGTGACAAATTAAAGGGAAAACCGTAAAAATGATTGGAGAGACAGCATGACAATGCCCACATTAATAGGGCACGAGGGGTAACTGAATGATTTGATGAGTATGAATATGATGTGAGTCATATGCTATGGCCTTCACAGTCACCACATCTCGACATAAATGAACACCCATGGGAGCTTTTGGACTGACGTGTTAGACAATGCCCTCAACTGCCATCATCAAAACACCAAATGAGGGTATATCTTTTGGAAGAATGATTTCCATCCCTGTTCATTTGTCTTGTATATTAACAGAAACTGTTGGACACACCCTTGGCATCTGATGAGTGGGTGAGATTTTGGTGATGATTTGTATCTGGATTAGACCAGATCAAGTGATCATTATGTTTTAGATGGGACTTAAAGTGTAAATTCAGAAGACTGATGATGAATCTAAACTGTGTGAAAGTTCAGGCTACAACTTTGCGAACTGAAGAACTGTCTATGAAATTGATTCAAACTGAACTAAAACATTTTTACAAAAGGGCACCAATGTCAGTGATCCATTTATTTTCCATACTATAGACTTCTAAAAGAAATAGTTTGACTTTATGGAAAATGTGAGTTAGATGAAAAGAACAATACCAATCTCATGTTACAAGTTAAGTTTACTTAACTTTGGTTACTCAGTGTGTGCATCTTTGAGGTCTACCAAACCTGTTGAGTACACTTAAATTGTGCATTGTTTGCATCCATATTTGCTTGCTAGCTGTCTCCATTTTTATCTTTGCAGACAGTTGTTGCGTTACCGCAGCCAACTGTCAGTCAGTTTAGATTCACTCGTAAGAACTTTGCTCCATAGCATTACTACTCATCAAAAGCTTTTAAACAAAAAGATGTTAAAAAACATTGGACGGTAAATAATAAAAAAATATATTAAGACTTTATGAATAGAAATGACACTTGTCAAATTATCCACAAACATATAGTTTTCTCCCAGGTCATATACAGTATCCCAGACACCACTGGTCAGATTTTGGCCAGAATTGGAGGAATGATGCACCAGAGTATTGGAGTTTAATTAACTGGCCCTATTAAAATAATATAATTAATTAATAAAATTTCATTTGTCATGGCTACAACTGCAACATCAATCTAATTTTGATGAACAAACAATGTATCTTGCTACTGATTAGCCAAAGACAAGCGGGTATCATCTGTGGGGTATAAAATGTGTTCTTGTTAATTATACTACCATAATTCAGTTTATTTCATTTCCCCCCACAAATACATTAGAAACACACAATTCAAAAAAATTTAATTTTAACCAAAAATGTTAAACATTGATTGAATCTCCCTGATCCTTTCAAGTCACAATTCACACCTTGCCAAACCCAGCCCAAAGTCTGCCCAATAATCCTACCACAAAATCTAGCTGTATGATAACATCATTTACAATGTACTATATTATTAAATTATTGTTTCCTCTTGCAAATGAATATGTTCATGGGTTAGTTTGTATATGTTGTAAGCCAGGTCAGTGCTGTTACAGTGTACTGACTGAAGAGAGCTACATATAGAATACCCTCTTCTGTCTGTTAGTGGCTGTGCCTTTGAAGAGCACTCCTGTTTGTTTACTCAGGAGCCTCAAATTGGGCGTGATGCTTGGTTAGATTTCCATCAGGAGCTGGCTGGAGGTCATTGCAGGGGGGCCAACCCGTGTCCTGTGAAGTCTTCGGCTGCCTATGTTTAGCAGAGTACTGCCCTAATGCTACCACAGAAAAAGCCTCAGTGGAATTAAGTGAGAGTAGAGGGAGAACTGGTAGCAATTCTGTTACTCATTCCATAAAAGACTCAAAGACCTAAATGATATCCTCAGCTGAGTTCTGACAACCTATTTTTCATATAGCTTAATGAATATTTGATGGATTGTGAGTATATGTCAGCCATATGTACTGCTATGAGAAAGGGTTACTTCTACTTGCTGAAATAACTTCTGAAATGATGTCACATATGGGAAAACTTTTTAAAAATGATGGGCTGTTGATGACAGGCATCTGAACGTTTAACCTTTTCTAACCATAAATCAGTAGTGGGAGCCCAAAGAAAATGACATATTATAGTGCACAGGCTCTGCTGTTTCAGTTTTGCACAATGTTTAGCTCAGACCATCTGTGCCACCACCTTTTACCAGTTAATTTGGGCACCACTGTAGTCACAAGTGCTGTAGTCACAAGTGTCTTATAGTTTATAGTTGTCTTTCAGAAGAGACCAGGATCAATACTTTATTCAATAGAGTTCAAGTCATCTTCAGGCTTGCAGACAATAAAGGCCGCGTTTGTTTTAAAATTCCACTTGTGAATATTCTGACTTTTATTCTACACAGATTTGACTCAGGGGAAACTTGTATATCTGTCTGTCTATTGACCGCAAAGTTTGGATTATCAAAAAGTATTTCAGTGGAGTTTGAGAAATTGATTTACATAAAATTGTTTTGGTACTCTTAGCACTGCCCACTGGTTGACTTCAAAATTCCTTTGAATACAGAGTTTCTAATGGTATATGCACACAGAGACTGGTAGTTTGAAGGTCTTTATATTCCAATTTTTCCCTTCTTTGTTACAGATTTTCTAAATCTTCAGCCTGTCAGATTTACCTGTTGAAGCTCTCAACATTACTATTAACTATGATCACTACTCTTAACTAGGACCACTAACCTTACTTTTCTGTTTCCCCCTTTAGCTTACATCAATCTCGACTGATACATATATATTGATTTTGTCATCAGTTTCATGTAATGATGAAATAATTCATATGCCTTGTATATTAACAAATAAACAATCAATTTGTACAACCATTCATCCATATATCCATTGACTTACACGGTGGGTTGTACTGGTATGGTTGTTGACTGCTGGCTGCATGGTGCCAACTTTTAGTATTTTCTAATGTAAAACTCTTTTTTTCTCACCCAGAAGGATTTGGAGAGACTCCCCTTGGGGCACACGGCAGTTATTTATCTGTGAATCTGTGATAAATCTACAAGTTTTATGTGAACATGCTGAGAAACAAATATAGGGTATTCCTAATTATCAGGAGCATTTTTAATTTCATGACTGTTTTATGAACTTTTGTGAGTATTTCTGCTACGAGTCTCTGGATCCCAGTGGTATGTCAGTATGACTGCTTTTACTTTAGGTCACTACATAGTCAAAACAGTTTGATGTGGAGAGTGGCGCTGGAATGTTCAATAAATACACCAACTACAAGATCAATTTATGTCACATAATACTAGATTCATCTTGAGCAAGTACCTAATCGTGTTATAATATATGTGCTCTCTTGTTTCTTGCTGATACTCCTGACAAGAATAAAACTAAACACCGCGCCCTCTTTCACTTAATAGATAATTTTACTGACATGTACTTATCCAGGTACACTGCTAATTTCCTTGAGATCTTGGGATATGATTTTGTAAACAAAGTTTTTATGGAATATAACAGGTGAAATCTCTGATGAGATTTACCTGACCAAAACATCTATATGAGTGGGAGTTAATAATTCTCTTCTTGCTCACTGGCTGTCTCAAGGATTCAGTATTTCAAAGGGGGACAATCTCTGACTATTTCACACCACATAAGCCAGACTGGCCCAAGTGAAATGAAACACATGAAAAAAAAAATCTTACTAGGCACTGCAATGACAGTCTGGAGTGAATGAGAGGATCAGTGCCATGTCTTGTGTTATGACCCTGAGTCATAGCTTGTATTTGTATTTGAGTGTGATTGCGTGATCTTTGTGTTTTGTTCTCCCTCCCTGCCTGAGGGTGGTGCTGTTCCCCTGTTCTGTGTGTTTTTCCCAGTATGTTACGTTGCAGCTGGCAGCTCGTGATTGGACTGACGCCTGATGGTGCTTAAATTAAAATGGCACCTGCCGATTCCGGTATCACTTTGCCTCTTTCCTGGCCCCCAACAAGACCATGCCATGCCGTGCTGCCACTTTAGTGTCATTAGATTGATCTCTGTTGTACATAATGTAAATATCTTCTAAAAGAGCAGTTCTGGTAGCTGTTTGGTGACTGTTTATGTTAGGGGTAGGTAAGATGTCTGTATTTTCTTTTGTTTTGTTTTTATCAAAGATAGGTAAGTTAGTTTTTAATGATATGGATTGTTTTGTTAGTTGTTTTGGCAGTGCTCTCCCCAATGCCTGTTCTACACTGGTGAATAAATAAATTATGTTTGAACTGCAGATCTGCAGTGGCACTGGTCATCCTTGGGAATGGGGAAAAAGATGAGTCATTTTATGCAATGCTCAGTTTCCCCCTTGGCTCAGGTTCCCCCTAGGCCAGCCATAAAGTGGAAATTAAGAGTAAAGATAAGATTCAGTCAGGCTAAGAGTGTGTTCAAAATCTCGCGTGACCTAGTCATAAGGATTTAAAGGCATATCACTCTCCCCATTATGTGAACCGGTAGCTCCTTTGTCACTTATGGTTTGTCAATTTCTTCAATGACAAAGGGGCTGGAGAACTGACTAAGATATTGAATAGTTTACTTTCAACGTGAATTAAAGCAGTGATTCCCTTTTTATCAAACACATTTTAAAATCATTTAAACTTTGTCAATTTGAGAACTTGCCTTGGCTATATGTTTCGATTGAGCTTCAGTGTACCTCCAGTGTTGATATGGATTAATGGGGGGATAATTGTGTTGTATTGGAAATGATGAACATAATGGAAAGAGAATTGCCACCCAGTAGTCACAAATACAAGTCTGCCCAATGATTCATAGTTGCAGTGATGAAAATGGAGAGAATAACTTTAACCATCTGCCAGTGCAAACTGGAGAAAATGTGTGCATACAAACACTATGCATCCAACAATAGAAGTTGATGACACCCTGCATAAATTGCCGGTGACAAGTGATTACTCCATTGTCAATGGTGGTGTTTCTCCACATGCTGGTGATTCTATTCACCATGAAAAATGTTTGATAGAATCAGTGTGTGAATTAGTAATAGAGTTTAGTAATAATTTTCTCTAAACCCTTCAACTGGCTATGATAAAAAACTTAAAATTGAAATGTAATTGAGAAATTCTTTATTACTTTATGTTTTGCTTGTAATAATGATGGCACAAGAAAGATAATAGAAAAGGTTTATAGGATAACTGTTTTGATTAATCAGTTTTGTTTTATTAATCAAAAAAATCTCTTAGTAAGTATATTTTTTCCTTGCCAACAAGTGTTATTTGTCCGCAAAACATGCCATTGTTCTGGGTGACAAAATACAAAATAAAATAAGAAAAGCAAATCTGCAACTGCATGGTTGATCTGGAGAGTAGCCCCATGTCAGGGAGACATCACTGTCAGTGAACATGCATCGGGGATGTATACCTTGTTTACATGCTTGTAAGTTTGACAAGCTGAGAGGAAAACGAAACTGGCTTTGTTCAGTAAGCAAATGTGTCACCTAAACAAAACAGTATGGCTCTTTGGTGTGTTGTCTGTTGCTGCTTTCGCTTCTCCATTTATTTATTGTCTGTCTCACAATATGATTACTAATCATGGAATTCCTCTTGGAGATGATGCCAGTTCAATTAAGCATGAACACTGAAACTGGAAAAAAAAAAATCCAGAAGATAGCAGTTAAATGGAAACAAGGAAAAAGCTTATAAGATAATAAAAAAAAATAGTGTTAATACTTCAACATTTTCAAATTCTGTGTGCATTTATTTTCTGTTTTGTTGCTGGTTTTTACAAAGAGGAAGAATTTGTGGAATTAAAAAAAAGACGTCATAGAAGTGCATGTTAAATTGGTAGAGAACACCTATACCAATAATTAGAATAAGAATTGGGAAACCTGCAGCTAGCTTTAAAACAATCCATGTCCAAAAATTGCCCTAAAGAGACTGGAGTAAAGCCATGGATTAATTTTGTCCCAACAGACCTCTGAGCTCTCTGACCTTTCTTTGAAAGGCTGTCGCAGTGGATGAAAACACAGACGTGCAATAAGAGATTACCAACACATTATGTGTCTGCAAATGTGTTCTACAGTACAGTGTTGCATTTGGGTTTTAATTCAAGTAGCACAGTATAAAATCCCTTGCAGATGTTTACTATTGTTTATCAATTAAATAGACAGAAAGGAAATAAAGTCAGGAAACTTCAAATCAGCTTGTTCCCATCAATCATTGTCCCATCAGGTTTGATACACTATCAATATCCTTCACAAGATACAACTTGCATTCTTCATCTTTGTTAAACCAACTTTTTAAACAAATCCAAAGAAATGCTTGTTTTCATGTTGAAGAAGCTAACTGTTTGAGTAACTAGCGTGAATCGAATCCAACCCTTTCAGTCGTATTTTAGATACTCCTGTACAAACATAAACACTGCCAAAACCATTCTGCTAAAAGATGTCGGAGTCAGTTTCCTGTAAGACGTTTTTTCCAGTTTGCAGCTGGAGGTGAATCAGTTGCAAAAGACTCACTAATTTGCAAACATATTTGTCTGTCTTTGGGGATTCTCCACCAGCATTCTCTAAGCACTAACAAATACTTATTGATAAGGCTTTTTTTTTTTTTATAGGCTCAGGTTATGTCTGGATTACTTTAACTCATCGTAGGTCTCAAATACCATGTCTGTTGTTCCTCACATATGAACTCTCATGTCTTTTTACTTTAACACTTTTCTCTACAGCTGCAAGACACTACTGCTTCTGCTGTCTAACTGTTTATTTTCACCTGCTGCCTTTCAGCTGTTTGTTTTGTTCATAACACTTTACACTGCTTTGAAAAATGGTTACCAGTAAGGTTAAAGTAATAGTTCAACATAAGGGGGAAATACGCCTATTTACTTTCTTGCAGAGAGTTAGATGAAAAGATTGGTCGCTATAGCTTCATATTTACTGTACAGACATGAGAGTGGTATCAATCTTCTCATCCCTCGGCAGGAAGATGAGTGAGTACATTTCCTAAAATGTCAAATTGTTCCTTTAGGTAGATGTGATTTGTATAACCTATCACATGCAATAAAATTAAAATGTATAATTGTGTCAAACAAATGTATAATTGTGTACAACATGCTTTCTGGAAATATAAAAAAAGGATAAAATATAGCAAGAATAACATTCAGTGTGCATATATGTGGAGGCAATAAAATTACTAAATAAAACATAGCTGGCCATAAGCTGTGGTAGCTCATAGTATTACCAAAAGGATATGTTGATCATATATAGTGTAGCAGCGTAAGCATTCCTCTCACTTATAGAGAAGAGCAGCATTTTGCAGATTCCGCACAGCCAGTAGCAATTAGAAAGAAAATATACCGGTTCTTGATGATTCTGAGGATATGGAGATCACTTCCACCAGGCTAAGTGAGTCATTGCAGCCTTAAGCACTGTGACAGGCAGAAACCCACTAGCTAGCTTGTTTGTTCCTGTCATGACTTTTAGAGTGCCTGTGTGCGCGCGTATGTGTGCGTTTGTGTGTGTGTGTTTGTGTGTGTGTTTGTGTGTGTGTGTGTGTGTGTGTGTGTGTGTGTGTGTGTGTCTGCTAAATGTCTCAGGCTTAACTTTAAGATGCAGTATTTTATGTCATACTTGAGGAATCTCGAAGCCCTCTGAATAACTCTTCAGGTAAAGCATGTGGATGTTGAGTGGCACTGTAGGGTTTTTACAGTAAGAAAGGTAAAGGATTTACACATCTTGAAGGCTTCACTGTGCAGGAAAGCAGGCTGCGAGCTTAGTTTCTGCCAAGCTATCTATATCATTTAAAGTAAAGCACTGGCAGGGTGTTCATCTTCATAATCTCACAGACATCACAGAAAGTCCTTCCTGGAGGACAGAAAAAATATTGGCTTGAATTCTCATGAACTGTTGGACTGAGGGGAGGTCCAGTTACACTGGGACACAACCCATGCAATTAAAAAGAAATGAGCAAATAAAATCAATGAGGATTGCTTACACTGTGGTTTCAAAGGACTCAACAGAGGACAACTCAAGCCTTTATCTCAATTAGGAGAAATAATGTGTAAACAGGCACAGCTAAGTACATGCAATAAAAGAATACAATGGTATTTACAAACCACCTCTCATATAAAGCTAGAAGGAGTTCATTTCTTTTACTATGAATCCATTAAAATAGAACTGACCTTTCCCTAAACCCTGCTCCCTTAGTTACTGTTGCTACACCTGTCAATCTTTCCATTTTTACATGGCACACTGATAACAATAATGGATTTAACACTTGAAATTCTCAGTAATATTTGAAACAGGGGCTTCTTGGATTCAGACAGAGATAGGCAAAGTTAGGCTTCTAAATTTTGTCGATTTATCGGCTGAAATTAAAACTGACAGACTGGCTGGAGTTTATCCGCTGTAGCTAGGTAGCTAATTAAGCTAACATTAGTAAAACTCCCTCATTCACTACTCACCGTATAATAGACACTAGTTAGCTCAATAGAGAGCAGTAAATTTTCAGTGCGCAGTGTTTTCAGACACTTACTAATCATTATCATTTGACATCATCAATGACAGCTGTTGAGCTGCACAACGGTAACTGTCACATTTATAATGTTTTCAGTTGACTTATTTGTAAATGAAATCTTGTCAAAGAGCTCTTTAAAAAGCACTTGATGGCTATGGGCATGATATCATGCTAAAAGACTGAGGAAATAAGGAAGCGGACTTGTTTTTGTATTGTGGTGTAGAGCTAGTTAATCCTGATATTATAAGTATGATAAAGACAAACGACAGATCAGTTTTCACTTTTAACATTACAAGAGAAAGCACTTCCAGGATGAAAGGATGAAACCTATGTGTGAACAGCTGCTAACATTAGCCTCAACTCTGGCCCTGTTCATACCTGGCATTAACAAAAGCCAGTTTATAGGGAATTTAGAGTAGCCAATTGACCGAACATGCATGTCTTTGGACCATGGGGGGAAGCTGGAGAACCTGGAGCAAACCTGCTCAGGCATGGGGAGGAAATGCAACCTGCATGCAAAAAAAAAGGCCCTGGCCGGGCGGCAGGTTCAAGCCCATTGTGAGACGACAGTTCTAACCACTGCACCACTGTGTCAACGGTCTATCCAACAGTCAGTTAAAATCTGCCATTAATTTTGTCCTGGTATAGCTGAAATTATTGTGTTACACTGTCACTTGCCAGTCAGAAATGGCATTACTCATGGTGTAAGCCTGAAAAACAGTAGTGTGTGAATAACAGTATGAGTCCTCTCTCTCTCTCTCTCTCTCTCTCTCTCTCTCTCTCTCTCTCTCTCTCTCTCTTCAGAGGGTATTTTAACAAGGTGCTGACAAGAAAAATGATAATGATGTGTCTGTCATGTTGCAGAGCTGGGTAAATTTGTCATGATGGCAGGTGACTGATGGTCTGGTATCATCCATTGGCCAAACGATGAATTCCTTCTCTGAACATCTGAACACACACACACACACACACACGCACACGCACGCACACACACACACACACACACACGCACGCACACACACACACACACACACACACACACACACACACAGACACACACACACACACACACACACACACACACACACACACACACACACACACACACACACACACACACACACACACACACACACACACACACCTTAGAAGTCAAGGTGCCTTAAATCACTCAGCACAGGTACAAGCATGTAAATCCCATCCCTTCTCAGGTGTATTCTCAATGTTCACTGACAGTCTGTCTTCCATTTGTAGCCTGGAAGGCATGAAGTCATTACAGTAACCTTTACAAACTGTAAATTACTGTACTATGACTGTAACTTTGAAATATATAGCATAGATGCTGTAATCACTCTTCTTTTTTCTTGCATAGTGATATGTAGGCTACATCAAAGTATTCGCCAGGGTCATTATTGTTCCAATGTTACACAGATACCAGGAATAAACACAGCATTGGCACATTTGTTCTACTCTCCCTTCTAGTGCTTGGAAAAAACCCTATTGTGATACTGACATCTTAATATCTGTACTTCTTGTGTTAAATCACATTAATAATATGTTGCATTACCTAGAATTTACTTTCAATTTCAAGCGGGTAAGTCTCCTGGATTTGTTCTGTGTTACACTGTTTCTCATTCAGTAAATTATTCTGGCTCTCCGTTGTTAATGCTGTATGTTAAGTGACATTTTAATGGCTTTGTACAGTATTTAGAGCTCCTGAGTAAAAATTAACTTCACTGGTTTACAAATAAAATCATGTTTTGATGTTATTGTTTTTGTTTATTACTTTATTCTCTACTCTAATAAATTTATTTTCTGCTATAAATTCCAAAGTCAAAGCCACTTTGTTATATGGATAGGGAATAAAAAACTAATGTTTAACATCAATTCTTATCTAGTATTAATGAAAAAAATAAATACACAAGTATTTAGGATGAATTTAGGATGATAGCACTGAGTACATTATAGAAGAAATACACAATCCTTGAAAGTTTCTTTATATATATGAATGTGTAGAGTACAGGATATCATTGATTAAAGATCTTGTTTTATTTTGGAAGGCGACAAACTTGGGCAGCAGGTGTTATTGTCAATATTACATTGATCTTAATGACTTATGTGCATTTACTTCATACATTTACTTTTATGCATGGATAAAGGGATCTCTTACTGTAGACCAGCAAGAAAGTAAATTTCATCCCAGCATTACTAAAATAAATAAATCAAGAGATTAATTAAAACCTTGTTGACCTACTCAGCTGCTGCAACCCAAGTCCCCCATTTTTCCCCCGTGTCTTCTGCCTCATTTCATCAGAAGATATTTTCTGTGGCAAAACGATGACAGATAAATCCTGGTCTTCATTTTCCCAACAAAATTGGAAATCTGCAATGTGACGTGGCTTTCATGTGGTGAGAGAGAGAGAGAGAGATAATAAGGCGTGATCCTTTTATTGTTTAACACTTGCCAGAAATTGTTGTCTACAGACATGTCAGCAGCGGTAGTTTATGTCCTCTGGGAATGAGGGAAATGAGGGAACATGCAAAAACCATTCTATAAATCTTTAAGAGGAAGCAGGAAAACAACACTAAGTTCTATCAGTGCTATAGATGTGCTCCATGTTGTGATTATTGGAAACTGGCTCTTAAGATTTCTCTGGCAGTCCCAACAATTGTTTGCAGTACATTTCAGTACCACACAGCAACAGCAAGAACTCGTTTATTTAGAGTCTGTATTTATATTGTGCTTCTATTTTGCCTAAAAGACAAAAATGCTTAATAATAATAATAATAATAATAATAATGACAATATGTTTTCACTTGTCTCTATAAATCTAATGGTATTAAGTAAAACCTGGTTAGTCCAAAATATGTTTGCTATTTAGAAAAATCCTTTTGTAAAGCCATTTCATCAATACTTACACATGCTAAGATATTATTTTGAACCGCATTTCCCAAGTCTACCGTTTTATTGTATTGAGCTGAATATTAGCTAAGGACTAATAACGAACACACACACACACACACACACACACACACACACACACACACACACACACACACACACACACACACACACACACACACACACACGTTTTCCTCCCTGTAATTACAGTTCAAATTTCCATATCGTAAACTCTAGGCTTACAAGGTTCTTTACATTCCACATGCATGTTTTTCACAGCAGCCATTTTGACTCATTGTAAAAGGGGAAATACAGGTGTGACTAATGACATTAATGATTTTTTTTTCAGCCATGTCAGTGAACCAGAATGAACAGTAGCAGGGCTCTGAAACCAGCTCACTGAATTGAATGCAGCCAGTATGAATGCTATTAACTGCACCTACTCATTTTTCCGCACCATGAAAACAGTCTCTAAATGTTATAAACATGTCTGTGGGTGAGTATACACCATACTGTAACTTGTAAGTGAATGGAGCTCTGGTGTTATTAGGTTAGCCTGTTACTTTAGGAGGGTGTTGTATTATGGATTGTTAGAAGTAGCAATGTTGCTAGGCTAGTAACGATCTACATATCAGAGTTAGTCCATTTTAACCTTGTAGTAGTTTTCTCGTCGCTAAAGTTATGTGTTGTAATACCACAGCTTCTTGAAAAAGAGTGAAAAGGTTTTTCCTTATTTTGCAGAAATGGATCAGACTGACTCATTTGTCAGAAGACTAAGAAATACATTGTCAGACTGCCATGGTAGAGAATAGTGAGCTTAACGTCAGTCAGTCTTAGCCTTCCATCAACACCACTGCTTCTGCATGTTTGTGAGCCTGTGACTAAAAACCAGAATGAAGAATTACATTACTGACAGGTAAATGTTTGGAAATCTACTGTATTTGAATTAATGGTAATTAAATGAATACGTTTAGTTTTCAGTGATTTACTACATTTGGCCTAAATATAACAATACACTAACAATTTCACTTTGAAAACCTTTTACCTTATGCCTTGTGTTACTCAGTGTGTCTTATTTTCAAATATTTCTGTCAAGACACGGATGTTGCAATAGACATTGCAATTTTGATTTGTTCCACTAATGTAAGAATGAGGTAAGATCATCTGAGTACATTACGGAAAAAAAAAAAACATTATATGGTTTTACTTTTCACTTATTATGGGACAGAGCAGACTTGGCTTTCATTTTTCTTTGTCGTTTTTTATTTATTTTGTATTTTTATTTATAACATAAATGTCCCTGATTTAGCTGGATTTAAAAAGCTTACAGGCCATTTCCAGACCTCAGCGCTCTTTTCCCTCTTGCTGTGGCAGTTTAAAACTAAATAAAAAGCTCTGAGTGTCCTCTCTCCTGTGGTCTTAACAATCAATGCTGTCAATAGTGACATTTAAGCATGGACAAAGTCCACAAGTAAATGTCATTGAGGTTTCTCAAAAAATTGAAGGTTGTTTTCTAATCTAACCTTCTGTAATAAGTGATGATTTGAAGGGATGACAATGACAGACCGAGTACAGACTCAATCCATAAATTTCTGTAATGCAAAGATGTGCTCCAGCGGTGAGAACTGACCTGTGATACATTTAGAAGTTGTCTCTGAAAGGCAAATCAATATTTCTTGTGAGCTGCATAGTAAGCAAATCGAAGTTCTTTAGCAAGAGATAATGAATACAAAATGTCAGTAGACATCAAAAAATGAGTCTTTCATAGTGAAAATAAACATCCCTTGGGTTCTACATTTCTAATTATAATACCCCCAACAAACCTGTCTTTACAAAGCTAAAAAAATAAAAAATGAAAAATCTTCTCAAAAACTGGTTCAGAATTAAAAATTCATTTTTTCCTACACCTCTCGGGTGTTTTTGTTTAACCAGATTTTCTGTCGCAACAACAGCTTTTCCCATTACTGTCAAGCACAGAGTTCCTTTGCGGCAATAGATTTGCCTCTTCACAAGTGAACAAGAGACTAACTTTTTAACACATGTCATAAAGCTGTGAGACATTTCATTCAGTGCATGAGGGCCTGTGTTGATCTGAGACTTCAGACGTGCCATCCGAGAGAACAAGCGGTACGTCATCTGATGGTTTCTCAAACGACAGGACTGTCACAAAACAGCCAAAAGCTTAGAAGTGCAGTTCACTTGACACACAGACTTCAGGGATGTCTCTTAAAAAAAAAAAAAAAACGTCGCCCCATTTAAAAAAAAAAAAAATCTGTGAGTGTGGGTGGGAGGATGGGATTGGGTACATAACAAATAAAGCATTGGCCTACAAAAGATCCAGAGGGAACACTCGATGTGCCTCCTTGGTATCCATTTAACAGGAGGGCTTACAGCAGCCAGCTACTTACAGCCTAACTGAAGTGCTATATTACTCACCGAGCTCAGCTGGAAACACTATAGAAAATGTGTTTGCCTAGGATCTGCTCTCCTTTATCAATCCCAAACAGCAGGGACCAAAGCTTTAAGCACTATGCCAGGGTTCCAGCAATAGAAAACAACATTTCAGACAAAAAAAAAGAAGGAATGGTTGCACAAATAAGATTTCAGTTTTGTCTCTGTAAATCCTTTAAAGCTGAATCTAACACAGCACATCCTACTTGAATTCCCACAGAGACTATTCAAAGACGCTGCCTTGGAAAAGTAGGATGCAAACTTAGAAGTACAAGCTCAACTGTGCATGCAGACAGACAGACAGACACAAACACACACCTACAAAGATTTCAAAGAGAAAAGCAAGAGTGCTTGAATGCAATCAGAATCTTTTTTTTTCTTACCGATGAAGAAGTTCCATTCAGGATCTAGGTCTGCCTGGTTCGCTAGACATCCTCTCATAACGTTGTGACAGTAGTTGTGACAGGGTTTCAGCCCAGGCATCCCACGACAATATGGACAGTACAGCATCTTGGTCAAGGCTCTGACACATGCTGGAACTACATTCACCTATGAAGCAAAGAGACATTCTTCAGTTACGACAAGTCTTTTCAAGCTCATTAAACCTCAGTAATTGTTTTATGGCATGTTGTATGATTCCTAAAATGGAGAGAGAAGTTTTGATCAAACACAATGATGTTGCACACCAGAAGTGATGTTTCATTTTTTTACAAAACATCACGAGGTTTCCACAGAAACCACTGCAAACACACTGACTGAAGACGAAGCACCTATACTAAGGAATGTAACTCCTAATTGAAACTAATTTTTGACAAACCTCTCCATACTACATCAAATCTTCTGAGGCTTGAAATGTGAAAAGCCACCAGATAAAACTGCATGACAAGACAAGGTTTACAACTCTGTCCACCTCGATTCCTTGTGAAGGCTGTGCCTTTTTGTTGTTGGGCCATGTCATTGTACCAGCTTGAGTGAAAGCGACAGGATTCTCACTGCTACTTCCCTTCAGAGGTGGCAATGCAGAACGAGGAGTACATCTGATAATTGGCCTGTCAGCCTTTGTATTCATGCTTGACTCTAGATTTTGTCCAGCCCACACTCTTGAGACTGCTGGAGTGTGTGTCAGTGTGTGTGCGTGTGTGTGTGTGTGTGTGTGTGTGTTTGTGTGTGCGTGTGTGTGTGTGTTTGTGTGTGCCGGGAAGGTTGGCAGATTGGTCAGTGGTAGACATAAGAAGGACCAATCAACTGAAGAGCATCTTCAACATTCTACCCGTCACAAAAAAATATCTTAAGAGATTGTTAAAAAAAAAAAAGAATTAAGTCTAATTCTAGAGTAAAGTAATGTTCGTCAGAGTAAACCAATGATTAATTAGTTTTTTCTAAAACTCAGGTGAAGTCAAGTCAGTATTATTCACATAGTCCAAAATCAAATATTTTCCTTGAAGGGCTTTACAATCTGTACAGCCTTTGAAACCTTCTACCCTTCAACTTCTTGGTTTATCTCCAAAAAGAAAAAATACTTTGACGAGACAAAAAGGAAGAAACCTCAGGAAGAGCAACAGGAGGGATCTCTCTTCCATGACAGACTAACATGCAATAAATGCATAAACGTTAATGAAAATTTCAACTTTTTGTTTGATTTTAATTTCTTTTTTCTTCAGCTGTCAGGGAGGAAGGGTTTGCGACGTTAATAGTTGAGTTTTTTGTCTGAGTGTGATTTATTCAGTTTTCATCTTACTTATATTATACTTGACCATTTACTTTGTAATAATTATTAATATTAATTTGACTTTTATTCATATGTATGTATGTACTATATGTTCGTACGGTTGGAAGAAAGAAATAAGAAACATGTAGAGAAAGACAGCACAAAACCAAGTGATATAAATTCTGCTAAAGCTGAAGTGGGAGGAAACTGAAAAAAGAGAACAACATCAGTGCACTTTTGTAGCTCCATGGCAACATCTGAGGCTGTGCTATGACACAACATCCAGCTTCTGTCAGCTTTTAACATTGCAGGTTGTCTTTGATTTTATTGGTACAATGACCAGACCACCTGTGTGTGCATATTTGTGTGTGTGTGTTTGAGAGAGAGAGAGAGAGAGAGAGAGAGAGAGAGAGAGAGAGAGAACAAGAGAGAGAGAGAGAGAGAGAAGAGAGAGAGAGAGAGAGAGAAGATGAGATAGAAAATAAGGGGGAGGAAGCAAAAGACAGACAAAGAAGGGGAAGACAGAGATTTAGGTTATTAGTGTATTTGCTTCCACCCCAGCTTGGCAGCCGGCAAACAAGGATCAAATGAACCATCTTTGACATCTGCAATCTGCCACTGACATCACGCGATGCCTTGTCGGAAGGCCATTAAACTAGGCTGCTAGCTGTCAGTTCCATCGCTGCATGTCATCTGCTGGTGTGTGTTCTTGTAAATTGTTTACATCACTCTGGGAATGTGGTTAACATATGGGAATTTTCACAAACAGGGTTCATTTGATTGGACACATTTCACAGCTGACACATGAGAACAATGTATGTGTGAGGCTACTGTGGCATTATGTTGGAAAAGGGTAAAAAAAAAAAAAAACATTTTTAAGTATCTATTAGTGTAATGTATTTGACATAAATTATAACTTGTCCTATGAAGACGTAGTTTATTTTAATACATATTCATTATATATATATATATGATATCACATATATCATATTTTCATTCGTTATCTGTTCACACATCAGTGTCCACTTATGGGCGCCCACTGAAGGAGTTAATTTTATTGACAAATAGATTAATAAAAACTCACATCTACTCACAGTGTGTTTGAAACCATTTATTCAATGTTTATATGCTGCTAATGAATGCTAAGCAGGGGATCTTAACATGTTGCCAATTTATGTAATTATAAATAATTTCTATATTTATTACTATGTTATTGACCTCCGCTATCAGCCTGATGGACCCATAACTGTCTTTCTTTAGACTTTATGTTGGACATTAACTAGCATTTAGTTTCAACATTCTCTCATTCACTGGCAGAGAAAATAGAGGGAGAACAGGTTGTGGAGAAAGCCAAAGACGCTGCCAAAGACACAGAGAAACAAACCCGGAGGAAGCAGAGAGACAGATACAGATGAAAAAGAAGGAGGGAAAACCGTACGAGACACCAGCAGACAAACAGAAGGAACAGGCAGGTGCTATCGCCACATTTGGACTGAAAAACAGAACCAAGTACACGCCAATCACAGTGTTTGCCTTGGAAAGAACAGCCTCTTTTTTCCCGAAAGAATTTTAATTTCCAATTACACATTTAATGACTTCTCTAATGATGTATTTTTTTTAGAAGTATATGTAACAATTCGTTAGCAGATTATAGAAACAACTAACACCAATTTAAGATCTGGCCTTCTATTTATTAATTTATTGACTTACTTACAGAGCTTGTACAGTACTTAGCAATCTCCAAAGGCAGCCCACATGTAGCTATAAACTTTAGATCTGAGTCTAGTCACTCTTTGTCTTCACTTTACTCTCTGTAATGACAAAATCAGTATCGCACCTACAAATCCATGAGTCAAATCTGACTGCTACATGCAATTCATCAGTCTACTGTAACTGAGACAGGGATTAGACAGTTTTTAGATTACACTTCCACTTCCACTCGCATCCCCATGCATCTCCAGCAATCTCTCTTCCTCCTTCCCTTGTCAATGACTCAAACCCCACAGATTAAATATAACATTTTCCTATTTGAATAAATGTATTTCACCGGCTAATCTCCATATAAATATTTTTGCTATAGTGCCAGAGGAAAGAGAGAGGGAGAGCTTGTCCCTTTTGTTTTCTCTGTTGGCTCAGCCCGGCCCAGTCACTATACCTACGTAAGGACTTTAAATACAGCTTAAACTACAACCATAAAACAAAAACAGGGTGACTTTGGAATATACTCGCTAAATAAATTCACTGTTTCATTGCTACGGTATAAATGATGGCAGTATAACAGGAGCCTCATTTAGACATAGTATACTGTATCGTCTACCCAGCATCAGCAAAACACTGCAAATATCATTCTGTACACTTTTATACCACTGTATTTTTTTCTTCCAACTTGTACAATAAAGTACAGTATTTATTTATGTGAATCTTAAATAATTTAAAAAAAAAAAAGTTCTGGGAATAATCTGTTTCTGTCAATTCAATTAAACTTGGCCCAGTTTCTAGACAGCCTATTTAGGAGACGTGAAGAAAACACTAGGAGAATTTTCTTAACTATAGATCTCTTCCGACTACAATCTTTACACCAGTGTGGCTTTTTAGTAGCAACCAAAGAAATATACTTCATACTGCAAACAGGGAAATTGTTTTAAGCTGCCCTTGAGCTTTGTAAGCTTTTGGAAAATTTGCAATAAAATGGTGCTTCCTAACACAATTATCTTACAGGGATTTTTACATCATTGCAGCAACTGTGCCCTGCAGTCGCTGGGTGCCCTGGATGAAGGGTAATCTGATAATCTTGTTAGCATTTATCTACAGTTGGGTGGAGGAAATATTTCACAGCAGGTTGAGAGTAGGACTGGGGAGTGAGATGCCTCAAATCCAGAGTGAGATTAAAACACTCACCTACTCTTCTGATGTTTAAACGCTATGATAAAACTGCATGGAGGTCACAAGATTGTGTGTGTCGGAGTGTGAGTCTTGCAGTCGTGGAGGAAGTATTTGGATACTCTACTTAAGTAAAAGTATCAATACTGAAACATCAAAATACTCAATTCCATGTAGAGGTCCTGTATTGAAAAATGTCTCTCATGTAAAAGTTCCTAAATATCATTAGCAAAATGTACTTAAAGTTTCAAAAGAAAAAGTTCCCATGATGCAGAAAAAATTTACTACAGTATATTATATTATTTGATTATTATTACCAATGCATTAACGTGTAAGCAGATTTTTACTGTTGTACTTGGTTGAGGTGGAACTAACTCTTTTAACAACTGTTTGGTTACTTTATTCGATGCTGAAACATCATATTTTATAAGCCTTTCATATATTTTATGTGTAAATTCCTAATCTGTAAAGTAACTCAAACTGTCAAATAAATGTAGTGGAGTAAAAAGTAAAAAATTTCCCTCTGCACTGTAGTGGTGTAGAAGTATAAAATAGGATGAAACGAAAATAACCAAGTAAATTACAAGTACCTCCAATTTGTACTTAAAGTGGCTAAGGGACTATTTAGCACACTGAGTACTTTCACTTTTGATACATAAGTGAATTTTGCCGTGAATACTGATGTACTTTTTCTAAATTAAAATTTTAAATGTCAGGACTTTTCCTTGTAATAAAGAATTTTCACATTGTTGAATAAGTACTTTTACTAAAGTGCAGTGCCTGAGTGAGTGTACTTTGAGAAACGAGAGTGGGATGAGGCATAAACAGCGGCTTGAAAATGTGTTTAGCTGTTCAGCCAGACTCCCGATGTGAGCATTAACTTTATTGAAGATTAAAAATGTAAGATTATAAATGCAATAAGCTGAGCAATAATAAAGCGAGCCATTTCTAAATTCATCCCATAAAAGGCCACAGTCTGGAGCCATTACCCTCACCTGAATTCAATATCATCAAGAAGACATATCCAAGATAGCTAAATCATTATAATAAAAAGACAAGGCTCACTGTTATAATGAGAGATAACTCTAAAAGACGCTCTTAGAAGGCATCATCTTGTCTATCCGACAGGGTGTTGTCATGCACATATGGCATGAACTCCCTTTAGGGGTAACAGAGTGGGAAGACACAGGCGATGGAAATTGCTTTGTGCCACCAAGTAATGAAGTTGTAAGAAATGACAATGACTTTGCAAGTTACCAAGGCCAATCAAGGGGAACACTTGTGGGACCAGTGACACTGTCGCCAAAAATATTGTCTCAATAGTTCTGTCATAATTATTGTGACAGGTTGCGTTGCTTCACACTGATTGGACATGGATAGAAGACTGCATTGGTGCCCCAGTGTCCCCACTCAATTCCACAGCCATTAGTGTCAATGGCAATATCAGTGATCTGTCACGCTGTAAATCAGACTACCATCTGCTACCAAGAGAAACATGTGCCCACCAAACATCTGTGTAAAAACATCATTTAAAGGTCTCATTTCCTCTTAACCAAAAATTACAATAAAGTGGCAATCTCGAAGAATTTCATTTAAATAAATGTCTGTTGATTCACTATCACCAAATGAGGTTAACACAATGGTGATTGAGCCTATGGCCCGGTGATGAAAAATTGTGATACTTATTTGCAGTGTTATGAACTGGATATCTGTGGCTACATTCCCGGAAAAAATGCTGTTTTAACTTACTGCTAATTCAAACCGAAGGTTTCCTACTGCTGCAGCTGCACATGAAAAGCATCTATCTGATGAAACATGACTTGACTTTTACTATGAAGTAGTCACAGGAAATGCAATGTGTTTGGCAGTGAGCTTTGCATTTACCACTATCGTTCATCAAAACGATAGCAAAACAAGACAACGGTCATTTTGGGCATTTTTGGACAATGGATCAGTTTGAAATATTTGAGGGAGTAATGGAACAAGAAGGATCCGTCACAGTGAGCTGTTAGATGAAGAGCTGCAGGCGAGAGGCTGAACACCTCCAACTTCTCATCCAGGTAACCAACTCCTTTCACTGTGCCCTGCCGTTTGCAGACTCATGCCGTATGCAGCATAAAATCCGATCACGGTTGCTAACAGAATGATGGAAAAAGGCCAATTATTGCCTGACTTCTTTCTTAAAAAGACAATAGTTTGTTTTGCTGTCCCAGAACGTTATGAGCTGTATTATTAAACCACATTTGCTGGTACCCCCAGTAACAACAAGTGTCGCCAAATCAACCAGGATGGAAATCTTCGAGACTGCCACTTTAAGGGATGTTGCGATAAAAATCTGAAATGAATTTCTTCTCTTAGAAAAAAATACTAATATTGGAAGTATAAAACATCGGCTGGAGTATACTCACAGACAGTAACAGTAAACCTTCATATGCTAGCATTCTGCTAAACCAACAAGCTGAGCTAATGCTTTTCTAACCATACTGTTAGATATTTAAAAGAAAAACAGAGGAAAGAAAGAGTAAACTGGAGTGAAGTCAAGCATATCATTCTGCTAGACCGACAATGCCAGTGTATTGTTGAGTTTAAAAACCTCCTTTCATCAAATACACCTTTTATGGAGTAAAATACATATTATGGCATGTATGCATTTGCTTTATATAGTGGCTTATGTTTTCAAGAAAAGCTGCTGCTTATCACATACAGTAAGACGTACAACAGAGATCTCTGTGGCTTTGTTGTTGTACTTATGTTAACAATCATACTAAGGCAAAAGCTTCCTTTAATTTCCTTTTGTTAGACTTAATACTAGTTTTCAGAGAGTAATACTGTATTTTTTCTCCATTAAATTTAACTGTCTTACTTGACTTATGGAGCTCATAAAATCTGATGCCTTGTTAAAGTTTAAACTTAGTGGAGCAATTAGATCGGATACTTCTCACAGGTTAAGACATTAATGTGATCCTCTCCATCTTGAACACAAAGGTGCAGTTATGAGTGATGCTGGTAACACGGACAGCATTTAAGTCCGTGTTACCAGAATATCTTCTACTGTGCAACAATATGTCACAGATTTTTAATGAAGAACAAGTTCATGGGAGGACGAGATCAATGAAAAAAAAAACTGTAGATATTTAACATTCCCAAAGCAAAAATTCAGCTTAAAGTCTTTAAAATTTTCAGATTCAGTATTGTTAGTATTAACTAATTAATAGAAATAAAATTGTATATGTATATTACATCTAAAGTTAAACAGTTAACTGCCTGTAGTGTTACAAAAAATAAACCAAGAGTCAACATGTATCAAATTTATGAGCAATTTTTGAATGGATACCCTCTTACTAGACTTCTCCTAGTCATGCTGACTCAGTCAGTAAATGAAAGCACAAGATGGAAATGTTTTATCATGTAATGACAAACATTATATGATAAAACATGTTGATAATGCTTGTGCACACTGAGTCCTTGTAGAAAGGAGCTGGTCAAAGAGGCAACAAAAGGGGGTGCTCTATTGTAATGCCTTGCAAAAATTGTCCACCCAAGAAAAGTACTGCTTTCCTTTAACCATGAAGGTGATCTGACCGTAGCCAAGTAGTTTTAGTTCCCTAAACATAGCCACATCTTAATCACAGGGGTACCAGAGCAGAAAATGCTCATATGGGTCCCTGTGGAAGGTGTTGACAAATGCCCTATTTTGTTGTTTAAGTGTGTAGATTTGTTGGACTCTGACACCACTGTTCATTTCCAATTATATTTTTATATCATTTTAAAGTACGTTGCTGTCTCCTGTGTACCTAGAACAGTATACTCTGGTTTAAATTGTGAATTGTTGAATTAGTAGTGTATACCACGTTATATTAAAAAAATTAGTACAATAGACAGCTCTTTTGATATTTGGAAACCAGAAGTATGTGTTAATCCATCTGAATTGCATTTGTATATTTCTTGGTGATACACAGTTTGCTAGAACAGCGTCACGAAGACCCACACAAATAGATGGAGAATCACGCATATATTTATTGTTGTAAACCAGAAAGATGCCAATTCACAAATACATTTTGAGACTGAGAGGGTAGTTAAAATAAGCAAATTGGCAAACTTGAGATGAATATTAATCCTTTAGTACATACAGTCACAGACAGAGCCCAATATGACAGTATGCACTAAAGTTGTCACTGATAATAAAACACGCTCTGTAGCACTTTGTACTTTGACTAATCACGTCTCCTTTCTGTGCTTCTCTGTGAACTTTAGAGTCTCCCCCCACTCAGCATGTTAAATGTAAGATGGAGCCAAAGACAATTCCATAGAGGCTGCACTAAAATCAGCTGCTGTCAAATCAATGAATGTCTGAGACTGACAGAATAATCCACATGTGAGCAGCTGTCTCTCCATGAAACAGCACAGTAGTTCTTGGCGGGTCCCTGCGACTCACACGACTCAGCTCAAGTGTCTGTCTTTTGTGGTGCAGGGGATCGCCCAATGATCTACCCTGACATATACCATGTTATGTGGCATGTCTGGAGCAGCAGTTGGGACTTTTTTCTTTAATTTACCAAGACAAGTGCAAACACATTAAAAGCCAAGCCCACGTTGCTAGATGACTAGGGACAGCGTATATGAGCCATTCACCATCTCTAGTGGGAACAAAACCTGCATACACTATATTGTTATCCATCTGCTGTGCTGCCTCCTGGATTAAATCGCAGCACTCACCCTGTGTCCAACTGACTACAGGTCTGCAGCTCAACCTGAATGTCAGGGGCAAACGGGTCTCTTGTGGCTGCCAAGAAACCTCTGGACAAATGTCACAACATTGGTGCTGACAACCCCCTCTAAGTGCTTGTTAAATAAAAATGTGGTGCCATACACTTTAAATCAAGGTGTATGATCTGAGTTGGTACAGTCAGGTGATTTGACATATTTTCGCTAGTTGCTGGATAAGACAGATGGGCAAGGGTTTTTTCCCCAAAATTTGATGGATTTTTTTCCAAATTTTTTGTCAATTTTCCGTTTTTTTGTATTTTGTTCTGAATGTCCTCCCATTCAGTATCAGGCTGATTGAGACTGTATCTTTTAGAGTTTCAGTATAAAATGGAGGGCAGCATATACTATAGGGAGGAGTATACAGTATCTTTCTTTATTATCCTTTCATATCATGTCCTTGTATTTCAGACCACATGCTGTCTCTCATTTTTTCCAACATTCTGCAGTTCACCACAGATCAAAATCTTTTAATTAAAAAGGGACATCTTTGGTGCAGCACATTTCCCGATGACGTGCCAACCTTTTTGAGCCAGTTGCCATCTGCTGTCACAGCACTGTAGCCGATGCCTTATCCCCAGCAAGCTGTGTGAGCTGTGAGCCAGCGAGAGAGACGGAGACAGACAGAGAGTGAGTGAGAGACAAGTTTGTCCAGTGCATCTGTAGAAGTGGACCTCAGCTGAGAAACATGGATGGACCATACTCTCACATGGAGGAGGTCACTTAATTTGCCCCGAGCAGAATCTGCTGTCAAATTGTTCTAGTCCTCTATGTGGTTGTGCAACATAGCCATCACAAATTCAGATACTGAACTACACGTGACTCTACTAGATCATATGAAGGACACTGTAATGCATTTTTACTTCCTTGACTGAATGAACGTATTTTGTCTTTGACTCTCGTCAGCTAGAAGTAGTGTCTCTTTAATAAGTAATAGAACTTGCACATACAGAATAACTGCAACCAATAACTGGCATTGCTTTGCTTTGTCAAAGAGCAAAGCTTACGGGCACCTCACTGGGTGTGATTTAGTTAGACAAACCTTTTATTTGCTTGAAATTCTCTTCAGTTAATTTTACTCAACTATAATGTAAGGCTGCACAAAAACCTTAATTTGCATTATTCATTTATTGCACAATTATTTTTTTTCAATTCATTGATTGATATATCCGAAAATATCAAAAATATCAGACGCAAAGCATCAGAAAAACGCTTTAAATTCTCACACCAAAAATAGCTGAAACCAAAGTGGTTTTCTAGAAAAAAATACTGAAATGATAAATCTGTTATCGAAACAGCTGCCTACTCATTTTCTGGTGATAGATTAATCAACTAATCTTTATTGTAGCAGGTGCTGATAACACATATTTCACTGGCACAACAATGGCGAATACAAAACATGCAATGACTGTGGTGGTGTATCCCAGCAAACCTGCTATTTTCTTTCATTTAAGCGCAGTGACTTATGCAAAAGCGATAGTGTCATCAAAAAGTCAGTATAGATACTAAAAAATGCTTGATTTTTGAAAGTGCTCTTCATGGACACTATTGTCCCACAATGTCCCATAAAGGAAACAGAGGCACTGCTCCGAGCTGCAATAAAATTAAAATAAATTGCAGGTATTGGTGGGACATCTACACAAAGGGAAATACAAAAATCTTTGACAAAATAAAAGTAAATCATCAAAAGAAACATTTGCTTTCTCTTTGAAGTTTAATTGACAGTGGTATTCAAGGTTGTGTTTTTTTTTACTGTGTACAACTGAGATGTAGTATAAAATTGAGACACAGCTGGTGAACGTGTTATATTATTCTACTAAAGTGAAAATTAAGGTTTCATTCAATTCGATTTGGCAGCACACAAGTAGCGTGTTATCCATCTATACCCGTTTCCGTCAATTTACTCCCATTTACTTTTGATAAATTCAAAGTACCTACTCAGAATGGTACATTTGTCTGAGCTTGTACTGTTGAATGTTGGATGCACTTAACTGTTATGCTGTGACAGTGAGTGGGATACAGTGATACTCTATGGCAGTGACTACATAAAGTAGAAAAGAAAAAAGTCACCCCAGAAAATCTATGGAAACCACATGGAACGTGTGCTGGTATTTCTCACATGTCAGCAAAGGCTCAGTAATCTGGCAGAGCATTAATCTTAGGTAAATGTTGTGTAAAGATTAGAAACTGCCTTGAAGCTTAATGTTAAATTATCTGACAGTTTGCGGTAGGAAATGAGTGTATAATGAGATCAACATGACAGTATAAGCCATCAGGAAAAACAAATCCCTCAGTACAAAATACCCTACTTCCTTCCATCATCATGACTAAATATGCACCATGGACTAGTCCAGCTTCCCATGCATATGCAGAGTGAGTGATAAGTGCTCTAAATGCCTGAACTTTAAACCCATCAAAAGGTCCAAATCCTTGCAATCTTCTCTGAGCAGGTCTTAATGTGGTTGGACTGTGTTTTAAGTACCCCCAGGATAAAACTCTTAATGGTCATCATAAACTGTAATCCAGAGACATTCTGCTCTTAATCCAGGATCGACGTCCAGGAAACTGTTCAGTGCAAGTCGAGTCCAATCCCATTTTATGGGGTGATATCTCTCCTGTTCTGACTTCCCTGCATACAGAATTGTCTGTTAGCAGTAATTATGTATGGCTCATCATTGTCAGTGCGTCATCCTGTGTTTAAAGGGAAATATGTAAGTATTTTAGTTTAAAACGTTCAAAATTTAACTAAGATCATCAACAGAATGTGAAGATGTTTTGACATTATGTCAATCACGTCTATGTAATGTGTTGGACAGATATCCACCGAACCTAACGTGCTAACCAGCTAGCCCCAGCCTGTCCCGTTTCGTAATACCACTTTGCACCTCATGGGGTGGTAATGAGTCACTGTAGCGTCCAGTCTGCCCTCAGTCCAACATGAGAGGATGAAGAAGTAGTAACTGTAGGCTATAAACCTGTGTTACAGCCATCCTCTCTCGACAACATTCCTCCACTTTTTCCTCAAGCTCAGCTATTGATGCTGCTGCTCTAGCTGCTCTAGCTGCTCTCCGTCTCCCTCGCATTCCTCGACCTCTCGTGGCTCGTCTTCTACTTCTGCCACCACTACATCTTTCCTGTCTCTCTGACTGGGCGGACAGGGTGTGAAATCATTGTCGTCAGTCTAACAATAAGTGAAGAAAACAACGTACCAGTTACATAATAAGATTGCAAGGTAAACCTAGGTGGAAAACATTTTTCCCCAATCCATGTAGGTTGGCAACATGTCAACAACTGCCCTATTCTGAGGTTCCATTCATCGAAGCTAACATTAGCTCAATGTGAGGGTGAGGGTTGAAACTTGGTTTGAGTGGCCAGTGAGCCCAGTCCAGGAACACTAGCGCAACACTCTCTCATACACACCCTTAATGACAGGTGAACAGAGAGGGCCGTTAAAACCTTTATGGGTTTTTTGATGGTTAACTGGCCCACAAATGGGGCGGACAATGGGAATTGTCCCGGTATGCCCAGTGGCCAGTCCGTCCATGTCACAGGGGAAGGGGAAGGGGGACGAGGTACCAAAGAATGCATTTCCTTGTTTCTTACATTAGGGGTGGACACCCCAACTTTCTGGTAATATGCTGCCCTCTAGTTTTTTGGTGAATGAATTTGACAGTTGGCCAATTCTTACACATTGTCCCTTTAAAGTAACATGGAACATTGAACAGACAGATGGTTGAAGGCCATCATTTCAAGTAAAATGGCATGTTTTGTCATTTTAAAACCTCAGGTTTTGTGAATTTCCGGACTGATTTGATTATTTGTTTTAGAGCCTTTATGGAGGATAATTAGACCGACTCACCACAGGGCCTTTGCAACACTTCACATATAAATTGGACTAAAGACCTGTGCAAGGGACAACATAATGTTTTCTGCAAATTATTATAATGCTTCTCATTGACCAGTGGGTATTTCCTTATTTTAACTCCCCCAACTTCCAAGTCTTGTTGTATGTCTTTATGCATTAATTTACTTTTTCAACCTATTCAGTTATTGAGAAAGCTTTTGATCAATGTAGGCTCCAAGTAAATAAGTAAATTTACTCTTGTACTGTACTTGAGAAGTTTTGTTGTACTTTGAGTATTTACATTCTATGTTAATTTATACTACTTCAGAGGGAAGTTTTAATACTTTTTTACTACAATATACTGTACGTATTTGCTATGCTATTACTTAGTTTTCATAAAAACATTTCCATCCAAATTATATGATCAGTTTAAAAGACAGGGTTTATTGTTATAAACTACCCAAAACGACACAAAGTACATAAATTTAGTAGTGGAAAGTCGAGTGGTTCGAGGTCAACAATGATCTTTCAGTCTCAACTTTTAAGCCAACATGGACCAGAAACTCTTAAAATGCTCAGAAAAAAATGGATATCCTAAAAATTCCTTTGCATAATCCATCAGCTAATGAAGATTGTAAGAACATCAACTGAATGGACCTGGTGGTGACATTTTTTTGTCAACTAGACCAGGTATGGTACTCAAATGCTGCTTGAACATCAATGTATCAGGAATAATAATGAAATATTTGAAATTATAAAAAATGTTGAACCAGGGCTGCAACTAACATTTATTTTCATTATTGATTAATCTACTAATTATTTTCTCAATAATTTGATCAATTGTTTGGTCTGTAAAATGTCAGACTTTCAACATTTCCCAGAATCCAAGGTGATGTCTTTACAACAGTCCAGCACCCAAAGATATTTACTTTCAAATCATTTAAAACAGAATAGCAGCAAATACTCATATCTGAAAAGCTGGAACCAGAGAAAGATTGAAGTTTTTGCTTCCAAACTGCTTTAATAATTAATCTTTTATTAAATGCTTGCAAATTAATTTGCTGTTGGTCAAATAATTGATAAATTGACAAATTGTTGCAGTCCTGTATTGAAGAAATACAGTACTGTTATAAGTTCTTTTATTTTTGATACATACAGTAGGTACACTTTGTTGTAAATAGTGTACTTTTTTTTTTACTTTTACTTTTCTTCAATAAAATTTTTGTTTGGACTTTCACTTGAAATTAAGTATTTTTTCATATTAACACTTTTACTTAAGTATTCAATTATGTCTTCCGCCACTGCTAATTCTACAGGATATTAAGTAAAGTATACATTATTCTGCCTTCATGACAGATGTCTTTTGGAACAACATTTTACAGGAAAGTGCTTTTGTCACAGCAGTCCAGCAATGAACCACCATTTGCTCATGAGTGATCTGCTAAAATTACAGAAACTGCTGAATGACCAAACAAAGCAAAACACTGATTTCTGAAGATGTAGTAATTGCAGAAGTAACACCACACAAGTGTAGCGTTCAAACTATAAAGCACATAAATTCTATTAAATTGAACATGAAGTGCCTTGTACACAGTACTGTGCTTGCACCTATGAAGTGAAAAATTTGAATGTACTTGTAACACAATGTAAAGACTGTGTTGTAAGGAGATGCAATTGGTTTTTTGTCGCTGAAAGCAGCAAGTACCGAGGGTGATTCTTAGGTCAAGGTGATTTGTCATGTCAAGCAACTTTTCACCTCGAGTTCTGTGGTCGTTCACCAGCCTGACAGCCTTCAGCAATGCCACACTGTTTCCTGGCTCCACTTCATAATTGATGAGGAAGCGGGGAATATGGGATTTGATCCAGAGCGACGGTGCCTTTTAAGCCTTGGACAGATGTATAGAGGTGCTCATTTTAACTCTTCATCTGAAATGTCTATGCCCCTGAGGACTGGTGGAAAGCTAGCTCTGTGGCAGCCTAAAAGACAATAATAAACAATTTAAGATGATTGACTCTTCAGAGAAGATATATGGCAGCAGGGTACAGTGGGGAGGATATAGCACTTTAATATGTACATACTATCATGATGCAAATTCCCACAGTCCCCCTTAATTATGTGTGTACAATGGGTACAGGAGGAAGGTGAAAAATAAATTAAGCTGATGGTTCATTTTCAGACACAATAATAATAGAAGTTAGCAGTGGTTTTGTATCTGATCTAATGAAGATAAATCCTAAAGTAGATTGTGAATTTAAATGTAGCCTTTTCTTGTGTGTAATGATAATACGGCTTGTCTGGTTTGGTTGCCACAGACTTTTACCTTTTGACATGCATTATCCGTATTATGAAACGAAATGAAAAAGGTTTTGGAAACAACTTAAACAACAAGGACTGTCAATCAGAGTGTCCCATACACTGACAACATTACATAAAAACTGAGTTTTTCTGAAAACATCCAGTATTCTAAATATGTAGATTACATGATTAACAGTCACCAGTATTTTTTTTAATTGGCATTTCTGTGAAAAACCAATAGTCTCAATTGAGTCACATATGTGTTTTTTCAAACTCAGGAAAGTGTGAATATTATACTCTGTAGTGTTATTTTGTTGACTGTCGATCTGCAACATTCAATTATTTCACTGGAAGAAAATTAATTAGCAGCTGTTTTGATCATTGATTAATCGCTTCAGCCACTTGTCAAGCAAAAAGGGAATTCTGGAAAACTGGGATAAACGTTTACTTTTTGACATTTCATAGTCTAAATTAACCAATTGAGAAAATGATCAGCAGATTAATCAATAAGGAAAATAATCACTACATATAGCCCTAGTTGTATGTTGAAACGGCAGTTTGTTATTTACATGTGGTCATATTCCTAAGTTCTTATATAATATAATGCATTTAGTTAGTTCACAGTCTACCCAGGTCTATGATCTGTCTCTGTAAGGCCACTGCTTATCAGAGGGAGTCGGTTAAGCCTCCAACATAAGAATGATTAAAGTTCTTTCTCAAACTAAGCACATCTCTCGCTCTTTTGCTCCTACCTTCTTTCTTCTTTTTTCTTCAGACAGTTTGTCTGCCCTATTGAACTGAAAGGGACAGCGAGTTTCAAGCTAAAAAGCAGATGAAAAGGAATCAGGTCACTACCAAACTCTGAAGACATTTTTAAAACTGATGTTTGAACTTGTGAAAAAGTTTTATATTATTTGTGTGTAACTGTAGTTGAAGAATATTGATTTTGGTAGGGTCAACAACTTGTCTGTGAAACTGTCATAAGGAATTATCAGCAATTGGATAAAATCAGTAGATGAATTAACATTGCAAAATACCTTATTACAGTCTCTGTTTTTAATAATGGGTCTATATGTTTTTAAAAGAGTATTTAAGAAAGTATGTAGTAAGGAGCATTTTCGTCTATGATTGCTTATTTATTCCCTGTTCATAAATTTCCTAATAGGTTTTAAATTGTGTTCTATAAAGTCTAAGCTGTAAATCAACCGAATCAAATGTAATACATGTTGATGACAGATATAACTGGGGGAAGAAAACAAAGTCTTGAAATCAATTTTGTTAAACTAAGCTTTCTACGCCCTCGTCTTACACCTTTATGTCCAGTGTTTTTCAGGGAACCAACTCTGTATTAAACTTAAATGAAAATTAAATGCTGAAATTTGAATTGAAATAACTCGCTTCTAACTAGTTTCATCATTTGGTCCAGTTTTTGCGTCTGTTTTGTAAAGCGGAGCTATGCAGTGTGCCAAAAACAGCAAACAGCTTTGGTTATATAAATTTTTTTGAGTTCAGACATCCATGAAGACTGTTGCATAATTTTCTGTGTTTAACATGGAATTAGAAAACATATCCACTAAGCCTTTAAAAACACATTTTAATCTCCAGTGTTTGATAATGCTATAAAAACATATTTATTTTTCAGAAACTAATCAACCAATTTCTCAATCCAAACTATAAACAACAACATCAGCTAAGAAAAACAATATTGTTGATATCAAATTAACTGTCAGAATGGAAAATGTCAACAATTTTCCTGATATACATTGTTGGAAAATAAAAAAAATGAGAATAGCAAAGAGAGACACTGCAAACGAAACCACATCAGAAATCTCAGGGGAAATGTGCTTTAATCTTTCCTCTTTCGCAAAGCTTTGCTCTCTGCGGGTGATTCTACTGAAATGTGGAGCATACACTGTACTGTGTACTTCACCAGTTGTATGGAAAAATGTCTCACAGTGGCCCCCACACCAGGAGATCAAGTGCATCAAAAAAAAAGAAGGAAAAAGAAAAAAAAATCTCCATATGGAGTGTTTGTTCTTTATTTCTGAGCTCTTAGTGGGTAATTCGGATGCAATTAAATTCTAAAAGAGTATGATATTAAGTCCACAGAAGAGGTTTCAAAGTATTCAGAATGTATAAAAGTATGAACACTGCAGGTAATTCAAAAAGGTGTAGGTGGGCAGACCATTGGTACAGTGTATATACTCTGGGTACAGTATGTACAGCAGAAAACTTAATACCTGTGAATGATTGAATATTTTCTTTAAACTATGTTTCTGTTGTGTGCACGTTAACATCCATTAGAATAATCAGCAGGGACATATGCAGTTGCAAAATCTTACAGGATATTTGCAACGCTTATTACTTTTATCTTTAAGCAAAATACGACGCTGCTCAGTCAAACAGCTATGAGAAGAAAATTAAACTCACCTTGGCGACCCTGTTTGCAACCTCCCGACCCACCATTAGCCCCTGGACAAAGGTCCGTGCAGCGATGAAGGCCCTGGTGACCTGGGCCTTGAGTTTCCTGGGCACGTCCCCAAAGGGCTTTAGCTGATCTGTGTATTTACTGACGCACTCCAGGTAGTCGTCTGTGAAGTGGTACTGGGAGTTGAGTAACTGGAACATGCGCTCCAGCAGCCTGGACCAGAAGTCATTCAGCATCTCTTCCAGGTTGACGTTGCCCCCCGTGTAGTATCGCTTTAGCTCAGTGAACAGGTCCTGGAACACCTCTGAGTTCTGCATATACAGCTTCCCGTATGTCCGTGTGAACATACTGTTGAGAGACTTCTCAGAATTGTCCAGAAGCTCCAAGAAAAACTCTAGATGGATGGATGGTTTGGGGAGAGGAGGGAGGGACAGAAGGGGCACACAGCCTGGGTCATTATGCAGATATTTACAGTATCTGATGTCTTCTCCTACAATAAAACCCAGACAAAAGGCTTCAAAAGCACAAGAGCAAGAGTATAATCTACTTGAAGTACTGTTGTTGGGTACACTTTAATTTAATGTCTTATTTTATGGTTTTGTCTGCATACACATATAGCAGCAATGTATAGCAGCCAACAATAGGTATTTGATTATGTGAAGAAAGTCAGTGCAAAGCATTAATAATTTAATAGCAGAAATAATGGGCCACAAAGACTATGAATGATTAATGTAAAGGTTCTGATTGCATGCTGTAACAAAATATTCATAAGTTTTAGACACAGACACTAGTATACATTATCATCCAGACGCATTGGTTTCTCACTAAAATTTATTTGTCCACCAAGGCAGCTGGCCTATGAGCCTATAATTGCATATTGTGTTACAGTATATTGAAAGAAGCTTCATTCGCTTTGAATTATCTGAAGAGTACATTAAACATAAGGTACAAAATATCACCATGAGACAAGGACATCTGTTCTATTTCTATTAATATATTTTTCATTGATTCAGTACATACAACATATACTGCCTCACATGGCCATTCAAAAATAAAACTTTATGACAAATGTCTTTTAACATCCCTCAAAGCTGAGCTGAAATTAGAATTCTTCTCAATTTTCAATGACAAACAAACGATAATGACTCTGCAGTTATTGTGCAGAATTTTTCATTTTTTAACGAAAAGAAGATAAAACCCTTTTTTAAAACCCTCTTTGTGGTAACAGAGTCTGAGCCTCAAGCCTGTAGGTGGCCTTTTTAACATGGTAATGGCTGACTGACATTTGAGTGTCAGATGGATAGGAAACGCACTGGCAACTTCTGTAGTGGTGCATTACTGACTGTGGAACATAAGACTGTATAGCTTTCAAACCTTGTTACAAGTAATTTCTTCCCCTTCTTCACCAAGCCCAATTAGTGTTGGTTATGTATTGTTACTGTTTTAAAATGTCTGTCCATTTATAACTTTCAGCATTTGGAAGGACCCTTCACATTTTCAGTTTCCACTAGCTAGCAGGCTCCACTAGATAGGCTCATGGCTTTATACTAGTGTAAGATAGCTTAGCCTAGTTTGCTAACATTTGCCTGATTCCTACTGGATGTTACTTTCCATTCATGTTGGGTCAGTCCCAATACCCACACTCGAGGTATCTGTGAGTTGTCAAGTGCCTACTTGTGTGACACAGTGCCCAAGAGTCTGTTAAAACCACAAGCATGTGGAAGTTTGCCAGAGGTTATCAGAACACGGCTAACTACTAAGGACATCCCGTCACTCATGCAGATACAAATACTGTACATGGCTGATTTGTTGGAAAAAGTAGAAGTAGAATCAACCAGGTACTACAGTGACAATCAGATGTAAGTAAAAACACTGTTAGGAGCTGAGATGAGTAACACAATTACTAAGGCAATTAAATCGAGTTATCTAGAAGCACCTATGTCTACTGTACATAAAAGAGACATAACATACTATTTTAACTGGTTTCTGTCTCATTTTTAAGGATATAATGTGTTTCTTAAAATCTTAGATTAAAGGATAGGATATTTAAGATATATGTTGACAATGTCAGATATGTTATTCTTATTTGTCCCATCAAGAAGAATAGATTGTTAATATTACGTGTTAACTAGCTGTGGAGATTCTGCCATAACTTTGTATTGCTTGGCCATGAATAATAATCCAATGTCATAAACTTTTTTACGTCTGTTAATGAATGTCAGTCTTAAAATCAGCTTATAGACGCATTACTGCCAACAACTGGATTGATGTGGGCATAGCAGACTGATCTGTTGGATACAATTAAACAAAAAGGGTATCGAGGCGGTATTAGGAAAAGTGCGCATCAAGTTTAGATTAAATGTATCTGTTGGCATTTTCCCATGTGAGACACATTTTATTACTTCCTGCTGTCACATGTATGCACACTTAAGTGCTCAAGACTGCAGGGTACAGACCTGTTATTTCAACACCTGCGGAGTGACTGGCAGTTCCTGCACACTGTGTGTTGTGTTTGTCTCTCATTACACAAAGGATCAGGGATCTAACTAGCGTTAGCTGTTTTTCTTGCATCCAGATGTGGTGATGGCAAATAACCAGACTATGAAGACTCACAGCAAAGAGCAGTCCTGTAATCTCAGCACCCTACACATTACACTGTGATTACAGTCCTAACACTGTCAGCAGGAACCAAAAAATTCATACTTCCTGGAGAACAGTACTGTGGGGGGCACTATCACTGCATGTAAATGAAATATTCATTCCTAAATATAAATTTTTGGTCATTGCAGTTTTGACCAAATAAGTAAACCAGTGAAAAGATACAACACAGGTATATATGCTGATTTCTTAGCAAAAATAAATTTAAACTTCAGTTTGGCTTTAATTAAGTGCTGTTCTGCGGTGTAAATTACTTCAAACATAGACATCAAAATGCACAAGTGCAGCAATATAATTCAAATTTAACATCATTAATTAGATTATTGTTTCTTTGTCATCTACCCAAGTGGCTTTCTTCCATACGAGCACCTGTCCTCTTGAGCATTCACTCAGCCAACACAGAGAAAATCAGACAGGAAAAAAGAGGCATTAGCTGGGGAGTCTCACTGAAGCCTAGCTAATAGGATCCCATGTTCCTGAGTGCACAGGCGTAAATGTTGGGAAGATCATAACACACCTCTCCATGCACAAATGTCAAATATTCCTCCACCCTTCTTTGTAAACAAACATGTGGCAGATATTTCACGTGTCATGGTTTCTAATAAACCATTAGGGGGCCCCTCTCCTTATTGGGTATTCTGGCTGGCTGACATTTCTTTGCATTGTTAATGATAGCAGTCACACCCCTCCATGGTGGCAGCATCTTGTTCTAATAATACATTTCCCTTCTGTGATAATATGACTAAACCATAAGGCACGATGAATCAGTTCACATGCAGCCTGCCTTGTTTATAGAGAAGCAGGGCTGTACTGTACGCAATCAAGAAGAACAAATATCTAAGAAATGTTTGACAAATTCAAAACATGAAACATGTAAAATGCACACAATAGGACCACAGAGTGGAAGAATATTAAGATTAAAATTTTAAGACTATTTATTTCATATTTAACTTTGATGCAGTTGGAGTTGAGGTGACTTGAAAGATTAAATCTTGTGGGCTACTGAAGTACATTTAAGATACAGTGCAAAATGCCAGTTAATTCATTATTAAAAACAAACAAAAAATAAAGTAGTTCTGTTATTTTTCATTTTATTTTAAAATCCTTTTATACTCTCGTACTGCAGCTGGTTTGGAGAGTCCAACTCTGACTAGTTTAAAATCGCTGAGACTAAAATCCTCAACCCTTGCAGGATAATCCACTGTTCTGCCAAGTGTGCTAAACCATCCGTCTGTGTGCCTGAGAAACTTAATGTATTATAGTATATCTACATATCCTCTGACTCTATATGCTAATGGTACCAGAGGTTTGCTTGCCCACCACTTCTAAGATTGGTGGGAGTTACAGTTGACGTTAAACTGTGCCCTGGGATTCCTATGACCAGCTTTGTATTCCTTACCTTTTTTTACAACTTGTTTAGCCAACCCTGCGTTCTTTCTTTTGAAATGGCACAGCATGTCCACAACTCAAACAGGTAGGAGACCATTCCCTAGTCACTCATTCTAGTTTCTTTGCAGCTGAATGACCTGCTATTGCACCAACATTTGTTTAAATATTAAGAGCCTGTAGGGCCTTTTTCATTCCATTTTTTTCAATTAGACCTGAATCAAGGACACGTAAGCCCCTGAGTATTGCGCATGCAATACTGTAGCTGTGTTACCATTTAAAGTGCTCTCAAGATGGGTAACATATACGGTAATACAAAAGTGTAAACAACATCATTTATACTAGTAATGTGTAAAATGACTTAATGATTTCAATTTCGAAAACATTCCTGAATATTTGGCAAGGGTTGAGACGGATATGTTCTCCTCTGCACTTGGTTCCACAAGTTTTATTTGAGAATAATAATCATGTCCTCTTTGTTGGCCACGTCTTTTTTTATGCTACTTGACATTTCAGGATCCTAAGAAGGCTGTGTCCACAAAGCTGCACTGTAGCGGATGAGGTACACAAGTCCAAACAAATTCAGAAAGCCATCTTTATCATCACATTATAAGCTTTCACATTTTAAAATTTCAACACTGAAAAAAAATACATATACAGTCCTTTGTGGAGTAATATATTGTTAATAACATACATAGTACCATAAAGGACGTGCAAGCTGTCCCTTATACTTAGTCCTCACTTGCATAAAATAAAGTTCGATTCAATATGTCTGTTGAATAAGTTAAAAAAAAAAGATTAGGACAGTTTCACATGTCTGCATAGTTCATGAAAAATGATCAAGTCCATTACAATTATTCGCATGAAAGAAATGAACTACTAAAACAAGAAAGACTGGGATTGTGCTGAGGAGAAAATTCGGAACTCAAAAAATGCATTAAAGTTTACACAGGCTAATAGATTCCCAGGCAATGACGTAAGTGGTCATCATGAATGGATCACACACTATTCTGTGAAGTAGTGTGAAGTTAAGTGGAGATTCTGTAAAAGACTGCAATAGCTAACAATTAGACAATATAACCCGATAAAATGACCTGTCGATCCGGAAAACATAAACGGCTTTAATGATGTTTTACTTCCAGGCAGGTATAAGCCAGTGCTGACTGACACCAGATAAACACATTCAGGGTTTCTATGATTACACTGTACGAAGTTGACTAAAAACAAGTCTGTTCATCTTGTTTGACTGTGGTAAATGATCTCCCAGTCAAAATGAAGTTAAATGACTGATTCCAGTGGTCCTCTGCTATTCAGACCTTTATGGACTAGAAACTGCCGCACTGAATACCTGAAACATATGGAGTGCCAGCATTTTGCATCCATACAGCATCATCATAGTTCTCAGCAACAATGTATGAGTTTACACTTTTCTTTTGAAAGCCCTACTACTTTTATGAACAAGTCTACTTTTGAAAAGTTGCTTGTGACATGTTTTCCAGATAAACATAATTGAAAACACAAATCAGTTTTAGCAACTGACCAAAGTTTAAAGTTATATCATCTAAACCCAAGAGTTCCTGATCTAACGAGCAAGTTCACTTAAAATAATCACCACCCGTCTCTTCTGTAACTGTCAGGTTCAAATGTGATTTCAAGGCCTGTTACCTGGAAAACAGACTGTACTGAGGGGTTTCAGATAGCAGCTACAGCTTGCCAAATCACGAATAGTGAATTGCTCTCTGCTGGCCAAAATACATATTTGGCCTGGGAATTATCATTGAGAGTTATTGACCTTGAATAACATTCATCTGTCTGGCCTTAAGGGTCTTAATACTTGGAAACATGTCGATACACGGTGTATGCTTACTGACACAATAAATTAAGAAATCATCCGACATTCAAATCTCTTGAGTAATGAGGGTTATTTGAATCAAAATAAGTTTGAAAAGACTGTATAGATGTAGCAAGAAAATGGAAAAAACACAAGCCGACAAGTTTGGGAGGACTTCATTTTTCAAAGCTAAATTCAAATTAAATTTGATAAGTTTTAACTAAATTAAATTTTCTAAAAGGCTTGAATTTTTCCCTTTTGTGCATTAGAGTAAAGGGCTGCATTTGTGAGCCTTGCAGTTGTTTTGACAATTATTATTTTTGATAATGTTTTAATACAATGTAAATTTATCATATTCACTATAGAGCAACCTTCTAAAGGTCTTCAGGCTTTGTGAATTACTTCTTTCTTTTATATGTTTTTTTTTTTTTAAATCAATCCAATAAGAAACTTTGTTGTTGTTGCACTGAGTAGTTTCTATGTAATATCTTAGTAATGTAACAATATTTTTAAGTTCTGTAAAGCGTAAAAAAAGGTTTGTTACATAAAGCTGCTGAATAAATATCACTTACGATAATTATTATTATTTATAATATCACTGCCCTTAGGTTTTATTCCAGGCGGAAAGCACAATGAACTAGAGACCATCTTGTGGTGGGATCACACCGACTGCGACGCCCGTCAACATGTTGATGTTCCAGCCCATGTGTACTCAGTACTCTTTACTACATTTTTACATGAGTACTCAGTACCCATTGGTCGGACCACTTTTATCTTCAAACTTGCCCTTCATTTCACAGACAGACAGACATATGAACAGCTGCCAAATTACTCAAAACCGCCTCTGTGGTAGTTCCTGCTACAGTAGGTGTCTCAAGGACCACACATTACCATGATGACACATACACACACGCACACGCACACGCACACAAAAGATTCACAAGGTGAAAACAGTATCAGCCAGGCTGTCGCGGCTGGTAATAAAAAAGCTTAATAATCAATATAAAAATTGTGCTAAAGTGAACCACCACATTAGAGCCAGTCATAATAGAGGTTGGACTTTGTCATTTTCATATTGCATACGAAATATGAAATGTGTTAGTACCCTTGAAGTAATTCTTAGCATGAAGAATCGATTTTCTCTGAGAGCAGCACAAAGGGCTCCTTTGATATCTGGCCTAATTACTGTAAATAATTATTATGATTTATAAAGGTGACCCTTCCGTTACTCTGATAATAACACTATATTCACAGGAAAACTTGCACTCACCCATTAATTTTACTTAACACTATTTGAAAATTCAATTAATGGTCCAATAGTATTGAATGACCAGAGGGTAGCACTACACAAATCTTAGCGTTGATATTATTTAATTTGATGTATTTTTGCCTAGTAATGTAATGTATTTTGAATAGAGCCAGAGAGACGCAGCACTGTCTGTCTAATGGCCAGAGAATGGTGAACGACCATTGCCATATATACAAAAGAAAAAACAGGGTTTTTAAAAAAATCATATCATAAAATAAATAAAACTCAGATTAATATATATTAGTCTCCCACATAATCCTGAACCTGGTTCATATATGAAGGACAATGTTGAGTGTCCGTCTAAACTGCTTCTCACCACTGGAGTACTTAGGGACTGTGGGAAAAGTTGGTTTCAAATTGCAGTAACTGCTGCTGTTGCATGTGACATTTTTCCCAACCCAGAAACACAAAGGTAGAGCAAGTGCAGTCCACATGAAAAATATAACCAATAAGGAAAACGTGACAGGGAAACTTGGTAGTGGCATGGCTCAAAAGGTAGCAATGTCTGTCAGTCGGTCTGCTGAAATATCGCAACAACTATTGGATGGATTGCCAGGAAATTTTGTACAGACATTCATGGTCCCCAGATGCTGAATCACACTTACTTTGGTGATCCTCTGACCATTCCTCATGTACCACTATTAGGTTGACATTTTTGGTCTATTGGATGGATTGTCATGACATTTAATACAAACAGTCATTGTCCTGACATGATGTATTGTAATAACTTTGTTGATCACCAGACTTCTCATTTAGCGCCATCATCAGGTCAAAATTTCAGTCCAGTACTTTATGACCAAATATCGCAAAAGTAATATATCGTATAGACATATTGATATTATTTAAATATGGGTGGCGCACATTTTCATGTAATCTCGCCTGGAAGACTTTCATAGTGTTGCATTCTTTTGTTCACATGAAAAGTGACAGAAATAGCTTTCTCAAGAATGAACAAAGAGAGCTAGACAGAGAAGTTCAAACCCTAGGTTTTTTCTCAGCTCCACAAAGCTGGCCAATCATGGCTTGAAGTGGGTGTGAATGTCTTCAGAAAATAACCCCTCCAGTGCGTCCTCAGAAACGTATCTGACAATCCGTCAAGCAGTTGAGAATTTTACATTCACCACTGATATTATCTATTGTAGAAAAATGCATTAGTCTTCAGTCTCTCTTTATTCAAAATCTCATCAGATTTGTCATTAACACTGATCCTGAGAATTTACTGGTCACTTTCAAGGCTGACCAGTAAATTGTGCTAGACTAGCACCTAACCACATCTCTGACCCGATCACCTATGATCCAGATCCTCTTACAGACATTGTTAGTGTGCCATATTCCAGGTTGAAGACAAAGGAGTTACATTTCATCCGCTGTTATGTTCAATGTGTCATTGTATTTGAGCTGAACATGGACAGTATAAAGCTATTTTAACATTGGTTAATGTGACGACATCCCCTAAAACACTGAAAGCAGCAATCCAGAAATGATATATGTATTAAATATGGTTTGTTTAACTTGCAGTATTTTCTTTTCAAGTTAGCCTTTCTGTGCGTGAAGGGTTGAGAGCACTATAGTGGCTCCTGTCACTGAGCACATGTAATGTGACTGTATTGCGTCATAGCCTATTGAGGCCACTGCAGGTGGAGAAATTGTTCGTCTACAAAAAGCCCTCTCTTTGATTGTGAGGGACTAACACCAACACCTGATGTTTACCTTTGATGCTTGAGATTGTTGACAGCTTTACACACACCAGACACAATATGGACAGAGGCATGTACAGCATGTGTGCAACATAGCAATTTAACAGTATGCCTCAGATGTTCAGATTGTTATATGTTTTCCCATTCTGCCCTTATCTATATTACCTTTTGCTCTGTCAAACCCATCAATCATTCAATTTCCTTCTGTTTCTTTCCATTTGTGATAAAATATCACAAATTAAAGTTAAAAGAAAATGATATACTGTGCACCATGTTGAAAAAAAAGAAACAATTTGAAATAACCATCCTTAATAAATATATATTTTTTATTAAATAACAATAACTTCTTTTTTTTTCTATTTTTAACAGCACAGGACTACTAAATGCTGCAGTTACTTGATCACTGATCAAACTTCTATGTATACTATAGAAAAAGTTGAAAGTTGAAATGTGTCACTCCAATAACGGTCTCCATATACAACATATTTAAAGCATGTTTTATTTTGTACTTCCTTCGTCCACGATCTCCAGTGCATGCTAGGGCTACGTGCACTGTGCACATATAGTGAGCAAGTGAAACAGACCCCAGTAATTTCCATCTCTTTGTTATTCACAATTTAAAGCCAGCACTTCTCTATAACACAACATACTTGCTTGATCATATGTTTTTTTTTTTGTTTAGTTCTCTTCAACATTCATTTCCTGCACAGGATACAACATAATTTGCACGTGTGTATGTCTGTCTATGTGTGTTTCTTTGGCCAATTATGATAATATTGTTTTCTGTTCTGTTCGTTTCCCTGAACAGACTGCAAGAATGGACAAATGATCCTTAAACATGTTTTGGCTCTGTGTTTCCTCTCTATTTATGGATAATTGGTTTTGTATAGGGGCAAACCAAACAATGATCAACATGATAAGTATTGTATGTAAGACAGTAAGTGATCTATTTTAATGTTATCTGAGAACATGAGAACTGTTCTGACATTTTCTCTCCTTGGACACATATTTAAGCTCTACCCAAGGAACAGTGTTTTCTTAATATTTAGTCAACCTGTATATGATGACTTGCATTGAGGAATATGTGTTTGGGGTTACAGGACAAGTTTGTGGGACTGGACAGTCGTGGTGGTATTGTATTTAGTATCTTTAAAAAAAAAGCCCCTGGTCTCTGGATAAAATTCTGAAACGAATCAACAGGAGTGTCGCTAAAGCGAGAAAAGCCTCATAATGTGAAATGACTTTTAAATGGACAGAACTGCTGTAAGACACTCATACAAACAAAATGATTATAAATATTTCCTACCTCACTGCATACACTTTATTCCTAACTGCACAATACAAACTGTAATTCTCGGACACACCTACTGTACTCTCTAAACTAAAACTATAGTGTAAGTATCCCAGTTTACAATCCATTATAATCTGATTTGTAGTTTCCCGCAGTGCTTATTCATTTTCTCCACATGAGAACACCCTGACTAAAAACTTGACTAAATACGTGCCTGATTCATTAGACATTCGGAAACATCTGCTTTCAATAATATCCATGTTGGTGTTGATTAATCCCAATCACTCATTAATGGAAAGCATGATAACAACCCCTTAATTATCATGAATTAACATAATGACACTGGATGAGAAATGACATATTAGTCAGTGGAGAACTCCCACATTTATAATAAAGAGGATCATCATGGCACTGATGAAAGCAACAGATAAGAGCTTCAGCACATCAGCATTTAAGGCAATAAATAGGTGCCTAAAATCCAACTATCTCGAGCAGCGGCAGAGGCACAGAGAACCAAAGTGAAACCGGATCTTCCAGGTTCTGTTCCTAGAGTAAGAAAACCCCTTTCAAAATCTCATTAACACTTGTAACTATGCTAATAACTAAAAATACAGCCATGGAACAGAACCTTTCCAGTATGTATGTGGCTGGCTTCAAGTGTCTAGATAAGGACAATAGTTTTTTGGAAAACGATCCAATATTGTTGTTATTTCAATATTAATGTTTTTTGTGGCCTTTAACGAACGCCATTTCCCTTAAGCCTTAGACATTCACGGGATAAACGTCATGGCTCGGCAGAAGAGGCGAGTCCATGAGGGAGTCGAGGGGTTGCGGTTCAGATATGTCTGTAATAACAGCAGGACAGAGAGGACCGAACAATGTAGTTGCAGTCTTAGTTAGAGATTATTAGTTTTTTCGACAGCAGAGGTCAAGACTAGAGAGTTCAAAAAGTTACTTTGGAAAAGAGCATTGGTGAGTTTTATGGATATGGATGAAACCAAGTTACAGTGATGTAAGTACCCGTTTTGCCGCCTCCAGTTCATTCATGTGAGTCCTAGTTTTTTGATGTGCTCACAAAGCATATGTTATTTTACTTTCTTAAAATCAAGAAGGCTTCAGTTTCTTATGGCAACTACTTTAATTGTTAGCAATTGGTCTTATATGGAAAGAACACGCTAAATTTTTCATGACCAATGAGAGAAAAGCTAAATGAGAGATTGCATTGATTTACTGAGGCTAGATGAACAGAGGTTAGCCTGGACATAACGTCATGACTTCAGCTGTATATTATTGCCTCACAAAAGAACAACCTGTGACAGGAGATCACAGAGGCGCTAAAAATCACACAATATCCTTTTAGAGAACAAAGCAAAAAGTTATGTTGACTTTCTAATAAAATTCAAATGGCAGAGTTAAAGGCCACAGGAGTGGCAGTCTCTGTCTCACCAGTCGATGGACTCGAGGGAACAAACCAAATCAGACTGTGGCCTGAGAGGAAGGAAAGTGAGTCTCCCCATAGTCTCACTTCCCTCTGATTTCTGATCTTTGGGACTTCGGTTTTTAAAATTTAAAAAGTCCCTAAGTACAGAATAAAAGAGCACTAAAATATAATATGCAATAAATTGTTACTTTTTTCCCAATACCTTTTTCTAATTTTAGAAAAAGAAATTGGCATAAAATACATTAAAGACAGCCTATTTGCTGTGCAATGTCCAATTTCAACAATAAAATCCTACATGATGTGACATTTTAGCTAATCTCTAGCTATAAAGTCTGCTTGCAGTTTAAACTAGCCGCCTAAGGTAAAAGCATAGGAATGGGAGCACACTTCCTCAAAGGGTAAACGGTAAATGTTATTACATTAAAGTAAAAAGAAATTTCCTTATAGCAACTGTTATAGCAGTACCTACCATGAAATACAATACAAATGTGTCAATTGTCAGAGATTTTTCTAAATCATTTATAGCACAATGGCTAAGCCCTTTAGTAAATCTGACTGTATAAGGCTATTGTGGTTAACTTTGAAAATTAATGAGAGTATTCCCATCTGGTTATTGGAGCTTTATATGATTTCTGAAATAAATTTCCAGAAAATGTATGTAAGACACTTGCCCGCATTAATTCCACGTGATTGTTTGGAAAACTGATGATTTTCGTTTGTTTGTTTGTTTTTTAGTTATATTAAGATCACTGGTGGTACTGATAGATCTCTGTTGGCAACCAGTGTGTCTGTTTTACTCTGATTGTGATAATGATGTTTTATCATGTTTGTTTTCAGTTAAATCTTTAACTACATCAACCTGCGCATCACTGGCAGCCTCCACCTACAGATGACTACAGATGAAAATGAGCTTTTTAGCTAGATCTGAGGAAATAAACGTATTATGCATTTTCTCTGTTCAATAAATAATAACATCACAAAATATGTGGATAATGTGTACATACACAGTCACATACGATTTTACGTATATCCCTGTCTCTAAGTATCTGTAAACCTTTTTATCACATAGTGATTACCAGCGCAATACCCTGCAGCAGGCCTGTAGCTTACTGTTACACTGCATATACAGTATGTCAGGCTGCAATGCACTACACTACCTGATTTTCCATTTTCATCAAGATCAATCCAATATTATAATATTCAAAGGTGATTTATTTTTCTTTTATCCCAAAATAGTGAGAGAAATCCCTATTGAGAATGAGATGATGTTTACATTTGGCAAAATAAATTATTCTGGCAGGGCATGACCAGATTTAAAGCTAAGCACACTTGAGTTATCTCTCTAAACACTACTTTTACTGTATTCAGCTAGGCCCTCTATTGGCATTTTAAAAACTGTTAAAGTGCAAGGATAAAAAGAGACTCAACTTTGACATTTGAAGGGTATCCAAATTTGCTTTCCAACTGCTTCAATATTTCTTTCATAGGATGCACAAGGAGTTTTAAATTAAATGTTTACATGAAATACAGACATACATAGAGTAGATATTGATTAAATGGTAGGTCGGTTCATGCATGATTGTTCATCAATCATAATCAAATTCACTTTAAACTATGAGTGAGAGCAAACAGATGAGTGAATACATGAATACCAAGGGGCCTTGATCCCCAGGCAGTATCTCTCCACTTTGATGACAATGCATTTTAAACTGATTACCATGTCTGCAATGATACTGGAGGGAGCTGGTGACCAGGTGGTAAAATCCATTCTCCCCACATACATGATGCATATCACACTGGAGCTGACAGCATCAATACAGAGGGCTTGTAATTAAAGCCCTCTGTTGTAGGATATAGAAGAACTGGAGGCAAGTTTCTCACAGCCCATCAATCACACAGTGGCAGCTCATTTAAAACATCTTTAAAATTAAAGTTGCACCAGCCATTGCCTTTTACACAGAGCAATTGTTTTCTGACAGCAAAGTGAATCTCTGGTGAAATCTCTGGGAGAAAGGTTGAGTGTAGAGGACTTTTATGCAGGGAGCTGACAGACTGAATTGAGAGGGAGCCTGTTCTCTGTTCTCAAAGAAATAACTTTGGCTGTACTTGATGCTCCCTGATAGCAGCAGAGAGGGGGGTCACATATTTGCCATGGATAATGGGCTTTTAGACATAATGGCACACAGCCAGCTAGCCAAAACAGAGAAATTTCACAATTCAGCATCTGTTGTATTAAAAGATGCTTGATGGTGTCCAAATGTACCATCTGGCTCTGTAAATAAAGGATGAGTAGATATCCATGCCAGTTTCTTCTGCAGATTTGTAAGCTGGTTGAGAGATGATTTGTATACTATAAATTCTAATGAAGGAAATTTATCACATACCCATTTTTGACAAATGCATCAGTAAAAATAAATAAAGAAGAAAATACTTTTAATCGAAAGGAACAAAAGCATCATTACGGGCTATTGTGACTCAATTTATACGGTACGTATGATTGCTACAGCTAACTACATTGCTACCATTATGTAGTAATACAAAAAATAAAAGAGCAGAATCCATAGGTTGGATATCAATGGTTCAAAGTTGTGGTACTATAAGGTTCTGGGGAATGAATTCAAAGCAAAACAAGTTGTGCTACATTAGTTAATTAACCTTGTCTACCTGGAAAATTCAGGGATAACAATTCATTATTCCTCTTTGAAGACACTCTTTAAACATTAAGATGGTTCATATATCCCCAGGAGCAGTACACATAAAGATTCACACTCTGGTAATATCATTGTAGAGCCAGACACACGGCGCCATTTCTCACATGAAGAACTGCTACCATTACACCCTGATGCCTTGTACTGTAATACCCTCTTGGTGGAGGAAGAAATACCGTATGTCTTAGTGACGGGACAAACAGGCCCTGTTTGCTTTACTGTATCTGTGTGTTGTTGTGAGAGATGCAAAGAAGCTACATGATTGAAATAACTGGTACTGGAGGTTAAACAGGCTTCCAGCAGGCAGGCAATGATTGATAATTCCAGTGAAACTGCCAACACGAGCACAGGATTTGTCCTGCATTACATCTGCTCCTTGCTCAGGTTAAATGAATTTCAGAGCTATTGCTATACAAGTCAAATATTCAAGACTAGTTACAGAAAGTGCTGTTTATAAATTTGGGGGTTAATTATTATATTATAATAACTATATAATAACTATAATATAATTATAGTGATGAATGCCATACTCAGTCAGCAGCATCATCACCTAACTTGGTCAGCTGCACAATAAATGTGAAATGTTGTGGTGGGTGAAGGTGGTGGTCTGATGCAATGAGTGTGTTAAATTTGATTAATTATAATTCTACTTTTGCTTATTGACTACAGTTTTTAGCAAATACAGATTCACTTTCTTTATTTGAGTAAAAACTAAATATGTAGTATGCTGAGTGCCAGCAGCACTTCTTCGGCAAATATAGGCTGTGATTAAATAATTGTCATAAACAATGGGATATTTGGGGATTTTTGAGTTGAATCTATGTTTGGTATGTGCCAGCATTAGCTGACTGTATTGTTGTGACGACAACTGGGGACAAAGATATTGGATGAGTATAGTATACCGTGGTGAAGTAAATGCTTTGTTCTTTTGACTACCTTCCTCCTTAACATGAAATTATTTTTGCTCAGTTGTGACATTTTCCTGTTGCTACTGTTTTTTCTGGAGCTTAGCTTCATTTCCCGGGCTTCTTAAAAATAACACGTGTGTTGACACGTGTAACCACATGTAGATGGAAGCTCAGTAGGTCCAAACTAAATGGTGGAAAGTAACTAAGTATATTTGCACAGATACTGTTCTAAAGTACAATTCTGAGTCACTTATATGTGCACTTTACTTTAGCATTTCCATTTTATGCTACTTTACCGCTTACTGCTTACTTTACTCCACTACATTTCAGAGGGAAATATTGTATTTTTTACTGCACTACATTTATTTAGCAGCTATAACTGCTGGTTATTTCTCAGCCAAGATTTTAGAAACCTGTAAAGAGAATATAAAATAAAATGCTATTGTTATGCAGTAAAGGGAACCACCCAACAATATATAAAATGATTAAAATTTGTTTTACTGCAGTCAGCTACAACATTAAAATGCCACCTACATATAACTGCATCAATAACAATAATCCAATAGTATATTATATTATAATGTAAAACTGACAGAACCCATTTTGGCTGTATAGGAAATACTATAACTTTTATATTTTAAGTACATATTTCCAATAATAGTTGCATACTTTTAATTAAGTAGGATGCAAGACTTTTACTTGTAATGGAGTATTTTTACAGTGTCATACAGGTACTGTATGTTAGACCTTTTTTACTTAAAAGTCTAAACCACTGTCCAAACTTCATTATTCAGCGCTATCAAAAATCTTTTAAATTTGGAACTGGTTCCAATTAAGAACCATGCCTCTGTGCCAAACCTATGGTGTGATGCTGGCACTGGCATAAGAAACAGCAGGCAGCATGATAAAAGAACAACTAAATCATTTAAATAGGAGCAGTGATTTGTGATTGCCTCCAGTGTGGATAAGACAGGGCAATGATAGTTTAAGACTTGCTGAATGATGCCATGAACCAGTAGGGAGTAGCCTTTAAATAAAGTGTGGTGATAAGTTATATGACAGGACTGCAGCCAAAAGGCATGGTTTAGGCATAATAATGAAATAAGAAGGAGAGGACAGAGAAGGAAGTAGTCTACCTGACTGATGTTTCATTAAGCTCCAATGAATGCTGACTGTGATGGAAATCTTCTGAAACTGAAGGAAGACGTTTTGGGTAGATCCTCAGATGACTTAAGGGGAGGCATTTATTAAAGCGTGATGCATCAAGGAGAAAAGTGACGTGCAACACAAATGTTAACAAGTCAACCGGTGTAATGCCACCCAAATCTGAAGGCTGCTCCAGGCAGGGCATTATTAAACCCAAATAGACTCACATGGCAATATAGACTATAGGTCCAAATCGGGTTATTCTTCATTGAATAATATCACCCACATATATGTATGTGGTAAGATTCTATTGGGTACTTAATCCTAAACATTACCTCACATTTTACATAACTCATGCTGTGTACTTTTGTCCTACTAAGAAATAACTTGTGTAACTAAATGGCCACGAGAGCCTAAGGCGCCGGTTGCTTATCTTGGCTGTTTACTCCCCCACTGGTCACCCTGTCCGTCTTATCTTCTGAGGGCCCTTGGTTGCTATGCCCACTGCTGACGTGGAATGAGCGGATACGTCTAAACAGCTATGCTAGAGATGAACAATGAACTACTGTACTAGATAAGTGACAGGTGAGCGTGAACTGTGTGGAGAAGCATTGCCTAATACTACACAGAGACCTATAGACCTAATAATAAAGGAAAAATACCTAAAGAAGTAAAAATTCCTTCACACTGACGATCTTCTCTTTTATCTATTACCACCATCAAATTCAGTAGTTATTCAGTGCTACCAAATAAGACCAAAACAATATTAGTTATTGTTTTGGCGTGGGACAAGGTGACATATTAACCCTTACATAGCAACTAGGTTGAGGTGAAATGTTATCCTGAATACGTTTTTAAAGAGGAACTCTTGGCAGTTATATTAAACTTTGTAACTTTTAATGCTGTCATCATGTTTTAATGGCTTGAGTTTCCTCATTTGCGCTGTGTGACTGCAGCATCACTGAAGCTCTGCTAATAAATTGTTAATCATCCAATCCAAATGCCAGAACATCGAGATTTTCTGACAACCTCATCAAAAAGAGGAGACCAGTAATACAACAAAGCAGTAAAAAATATTGGGCATGATTAACAAGCACACACAGAGAAGATGACACACAGAGTGACGAATATACAGTAAGTGGTTTGGATGGCTGTGACCAGGCTAGCCTCCATAGTCTGCTAGTTTGGGTCTTTTTTCTTGATCTGTGTCAAAACCAACAAGTCTCAGCTCTTCTAGCCACATTCATCACTCCTGCCACCTTTCGGCAGCATGTGTGAGGCCGTGCTGCATGGGCCTTTCATTGTAAACCACAGGAGATGTGCAGTCTTTGGACCCAGAACATAAAGGCCAGGTGGTAGTATCACAGTTTTCTGTCCGCTCTTACATTCAGGAGATCAAATAATAATATGAAGTCTCTTTACTAAAATCTTTTAAAATTCAGGTTTCTAAATAAGTGCTTTACTAACGCCCTTTGTAACATTGTTAGAATTTAATTAAGTTATCTTGGCTAAGGTGTGATTTAGAAATCTTAAGCTCAGGGGAAGTTTTACATTTTCTGACAGTGACCAAATGAAGTAATGTTAATGCTAACTACTAAACTGAAAACAACCTCATATAAGCGTTTCCTGATGTGTCACCCATATGGTTAATGTTTGGTTACATTTAGGCAACAAAACTACTCTGTTAAGATTAGAGAAAGATCAACATGATGGGAAAAGAAACCAACGTTGACTGTCAGATATGCCATCCATCCTGACCTCCTGACTGCTTGTTAGGTAAATGAGAGTTTTTCATTTCAGGCATTAAAAAGAGACTGATGCTGTTGTTTGCTTGTTGATCCCATGTCTTCCAAATGAAAACTGTTGCTGCGCATCTTTACACTTGGAAAACATGATGACAGGGATTTCAGTATCTTTGGAAAAAGCGGAGTTACAATGTGACATTGTCTGCCCTCGGAGGCAAATTTTAGGTGCCATATACTTGCGTTTTCTCTTGGGAGAATCCAGTTTTAGCTCTACTCTCCATTGCAAAACTGATGGCACCATGTAGGTGAGAGCTCAGCCTTTTGACAGGAAAGAGAGGAACTGATCTGATAGACTGATGCTAGACTCTAACACACTCACTGATAACAAATTCTTCCTAATCTCAACCCACTCCCACCTGCACCGCAGGTGAGATTTGGGCCTCTGTCCTCACGAATAACAGACCTGATCACCCTTCCTTGTGTGTCTTTCATTCACTCTGCTTCACATTATTTGCACCTGAATTTTCATAACAAGATAAGGCACAACCAGTTGTTTCGCAACATTTACTCTTAAACTTTATGGACATTTGAAGACAAAGTGACAAAGAGGTATTTCAATCAAATCTATATGGTATGTTTGAGGGTCAACTTTCAGACTTTCTCAACAGCTCCTTATACAAATACTAATCAAGCACTCAACACAATCGATATCTTTTGAAGTGCTATATGAAGATATCTGTATCGTGAAAAGTAGGTCTACTGTCCCCATGCACTGTATTCCTTAACTAAATTTGTCAGTATATACCGTAACTATGTTAACTGCTATAAAAAAGTATAATATTAAAAGTATATAAATAAAGTATAATATTTTTTACGTTGTTCTACATTATGATTAGAGTAGGTTCTCTCAAATAAATATAAGGTGCATGGTGAATTAACTTTGTTGCCTGAGATGATGCAATACTGAGTCTAAATAAGGCCTTTGGGGGTAATTTTCCTTCAAAACCACCTACAGTACCTACCAAGATTGAACTTTGAGGAGTTCTGCCATTATCTCAAAGCACTACAATAATTGTCCTTGAGGAAATTAATTACCTTTGAACACTGTCACACCGTGTGTGGAAAGTGATTTAGAGTTAATGAAAGCTGAAGTGCTGTCATCTCTTGCACTGTCCCTCATTTTTCAGGCTAATAAAGTCAGATGAATTGGGTGGGTCACTCCAAGTTGCTCTGGACAGCATGTTTGTGCACATGAGAATTGAATGGTTTCTGTCTTTTGTCTCATTTCTTACCAAAATGGAGAAAACAATAACAAAGGAACCATCAAGATAATTCTGCTGCAGCAATCCTGTAAAACTGGGATATAAAATCATCTCAGTTATGCATACGTTTTGTCTTATATTTGCAAAACAAGCAGCAGTTTCAACGACGATGAAAATTAGTAATGTGAGGAGATTAATCAGTGACGGCTAATTGCATTAGACTTCAAGATTAAGATAGAATTATGAAGGATGTGACAATTCATACTGTTATCAGAGGTAACTGTTAAAGCATTTAAAAAATCTCTACCCTTATTGTATCCAAAAGCTTTTGTTGAACTCTGAGATTCGGTGTGAGTTGGCATTTGAACAGTCTGAAGAAAGTTAAGGCCAGGTTGATGCTGAAATTAGTAGGGGATGTTTAACGCCTGATAAGGTCAGTCACTCCAAACTGCTAAACTACATAACTGCAACAAGTTCCATAAACATAATAAAGAATACACCCTCATATAACCACACATGTCCATCACTGAAACAATCAAGCACATCAGGAATCTTCAGATACAAAATGCAGTGAAAAGAAAAGGTTGCTATTTTTAACAGCACTCTAAATTGTTCAACCAAATTGAACTGTTTCAAGAAGTTTTACCAAACTTGAGAGAAAACAGGCTTATAGACAGTGACCTTTTTTCCCTCCTAATGTACTGAGTGACTGCATTGCACCCATACCCACTGCAGTTTGATCCTCTTATTTAGTGTGAATAGGGCCCATCAGCCTGAGGCTCAAGAATGGAGGAGTGAAATCGTTCACTTTCAGTGATTGTTGTGTCTTGCATCTGAGGGGAAATGAAGGTGAGGTATAACCAAGGTGGCTGCAGGCGAGGCACGGCAGGCATAAACTAATTAGCATGGACTGTGCTGAGTGGGAGAACATTAGTGGAGCTGAAGTTAGTAACAGCTACAGTAGCAAGTTGGTAGTCAGATGGCTCTGAGCTTTTATAATCAGTTGTGTTTGGCAGAAAAGTGGCAACTGTTTGTCTTAAAGCAGGAGCATTATTTCCACTACGAATGGGAGGGATGAGTGTTTGTCCTCCCACACTTTTACAATTTCAGTTTGATTTACTCACTAAAATAACTCTAAACAGATTTCTCTGTGCAGCCACCATATCCAGGTGAGAGAAAAGACGAAATGTTGATATGCTCATCTGAGTTGTGGCCCAAAAGGTATTTTCTCCATAGCCCGCCTTTGGAGACATCTGTAAAACTGTTTAGAGGACATCTATAAACTGCAAACGGGTCAGTCATTACTCTCTGCATTGTGATTTTTTTTAACCATGAAGGTTTAATATTTGTAAAACTGTCTTACATTACTGTGCATGTGCAGTGGGCTGCATAAATTTTATTTATTTATGTTATGATTTATTTACAGTAAATAATATTATAAAAGATGCAAAAAGCACATAAACCAAAGATAAGGCACTAAATCACAGTGCTATCTGCAATAAAGATGTAAATACGAAATTATTTATCATAAGGTCTGTAAAGGAGATATGATTTTTAGGTAGGTTTAGTGTTTTAATAATGCATCAATTTATATAACCCTTATGTTTTTTGTAATACTCCCATTATTATGAAAAGTTAAATGACCAATTTCATCATAATTTCATCAAAGTTATTTGCTAGATTGTTGACAGTAAGACATAAAACATAACCTCTTGGAGAATTAATAAAGAATACAATTATTTGTATTTTAAATTGTGTAATCAGTGTTTTATAGAAGAATGTGTAGATTTATATATTTTATTTTTCACCAATGTATTGCATTATTTGATTCAAATTCCATAATTTAATTTCAATTAACATGCTTTCTGATGTGTAAACATGTTTTCTTCTGTAATTTATCTTAAAGTCCAGGTTTTATTTCAAAACAGATCTCTATCAACGTTTTCACAAGACTGTGCTGCATTTTCACCCATATTCAAGCCACAGTACTGGCATAAAGTTGGATGCGATGAAAGAATCTAAAAGGCCAAATCATGTTTAAGTGGCATTTTGATGACATTTCTTTGGTCTGTTTAACCTTTAGTGAGTTTCATTTTTCTTGCGCATTACATCTTATCCATGCAGACCAATTTCCCACCCCCTACACCACCAAACACTACAAGCCCCTGGATAACTGCACCAGGAATCACAAATGCATCAATAAACCTGCAAAGCAGAGGAAAGTAGAATGTGAATTCACTTGAACTGTAGATTTAGGGACAAAAACAAAAAGCATGAGAGTGGACTGTTTGGAAATTTTATGCATGTTAGTATCACACACAATAGAATTCAGCAAAGGATCTTAATTTCCCCTGCTTATACAAGGGTACAGGCTGTGAGCATGACGTGAGCCTGCTTCGCTCCGTGGAGGGAAGAGAAAATAAGTATTCTTGAAAAAGAGCACTGTTGGTTTGGTTCAGACCAAGAGTTATTAACCTGCTCCCTAAGGTTCATAGCTGTCTGTTCTGGACATTTATGAATTATTTTTTGCTTTTGGGTAAGGGGAAATGTTTTTACAAGTACCTAAAAGACAAATGTGGTTATTGTCTGGTGAGAGATCTGTTTTATGAGCTTGATGATTGTATGTGTGTACGAGGTGGCCTGAGAGCAGCACTTGTTTATCAATTCTGAGAAGTTGAATCATTGTCACCAGCCAAGTATGAAGCACTGAATTCAAGAGATAAGGTAGGCAACAACTGCCAAGGCCTTTAGTGAAAGTATGAGAGCAGTTTTTACTTTTGGCGTGGCTCTTGGGATGGCAAGGTCATTCTGTCAGTCAGTTGGTCCACCACTTTGATCCATACTGAAATGTCTCAACAATCTTTGGATGGATTGCTATGAAATTATGCACAGACATTCATGGTGCTCAGGGGATGAATCTAGATAACTTTGGCAATCTCCTGGCTCCGTACGAAACTTTGTATAGATGTTTATGTTTTCCAGACAATGTATCCTGATGACTTTGGTGATCCCCTGACTTTTTGAGCGCCACCATCATTTGATTTTGCGTAAAACGTCTCAACACCTATTGGATGGATTGTCGTGGATTTAGTGCACACATTCATGTCCCCCCATAGGATGAAGTGTAATAACTGTGTTGATCCCTTAACTTTTAATTAAGCGTCATTATCGGGTAAAAAAAAAATTATTTGGCTAATACTAATAACTACCTGCAAAAATAATGACATACCCATCAGCCTCAGCTGCACTTTATGTATTAGCAAATGTTAGCAAGCTAACATACTCAACTAAGACATGGTTAAACATTGCCACTGAGCGCATTTTTGAATGCTGACATTAGTATTTAGTTAAAAGCACCGCTGTGCCAAAGTACAGCCTCAAAGAGCTACTAGTGTGGCTTTCGACTTTGTCTTGTTTTTGTAGAATAAAGATTAAAATGAAATGAACTTAAAACTTTTTATATTTTTACCATTGTTGTTTAAAAATGTGATAATCTTTGGCTCAGATCTAACAACGCACGCATCTTGTACTTTAACTACCTACACTGTAGTGAACTATAAACCTTACCACTTAGCACATGAGGCACCGCATAAAACCTGAAACTTTTCCTATTATTGTCGCTGCAGTGATTGCCTGCTCCAGCGGGACTTGGTCTCGCTCCGCGAGGTACAGAGCCTTTTCTTGGCTCAAGCAAATGCTACAAACCATTCAGAGCAGCTAGTTGGCTTGTTTTCGTAGTTAATGAGGCTTGAACAGTTTTAGGAATGAGAAAAATAGAGCACATTCTCACACCTCTCTTTTGCAGTGAGAAATGGACACTATTCTGCTTCTGCACAAGGCTGTACTTTTCAGATTTAATAAGACACTGTACATTATTTGGGTATTGAAATAAATGCTGCAAGCCAGAAACATGAAGCCAAGAGAAATTCAAGATCTATATTTAATATTATTAAAGGGTGTTCCCCACCTCTTGCTCAATGCATGCTGAGATAGTCTCCAGTCTGCAGAAACATCAACAGGATAAGCAGACACAGAAAATGAACTGAAATGGATAGAAAAGCTATCAGTATTTACTGATTGTTTCAGTTAATGCAGTCAACTGTGTACATAGTCCAAATTGTTATGTGAGGAACACTCCCTGAAGTATTAGACAAGCGCACAAAACATGTGCTCTGGTCCAATAGAAGAAGGTGGACACAATGAGATCCATAACATATAATGGAATTCAGTATAACAGCCCAAAAATGATACTCTTGTGAACTTAGCAATGTTGAATATATGTATTGAAACTGTGTCAAACAGGTGCTAATTCAATTCTATGTCTATTGTTGTTGAACTCCATTATATAGTAAGGTGTTCTTGTTAATATCTTGTTCATGGTGGACAAAACAGTAACTATAACAGTAAACAGTGACCCCAGTAACCTATCACAGCAAGCTACTTTCTCCAGACCATTATTCAACCCTTCACTCCGGTCTGTTTCTTCATTTCCCACTCAGTCAACAGTTGACAGATGCTCTCTCCATTTCCCGACACAGGCTGAAACTCTAATTTAGCTGCACTTTGCCTCCTGACCTCTACTCGATCTCCAACAAGAATCCGGGCTCATACACAACCACTGCTCGCTGCTCTTATGTTACATGTCATGTTCATAGTGCACTGATTTGGATACTTTTCCTATTGATGTTTGAAGAATGCCCTCCTCATTGCAGTTACACTAAATGCCTAAATTGTAAAAGAGCAACAAAAATAAATAAATACATTTTAAAAAGGATAGAAGACAACACTTGCTTACTGTATGGCACCAGCCAAATAGTGAGAGGTACAAAAGACATGATCAAGAGAAAGTCTGTTTTAGCCTATAATGGAGAACTTTAAATCACTATGTGGTGTGTGTGTGTGTGTGTGTGTGTGCGTGTGTGTTTGTGTTTGTGTGTTTATGTGTATGTGTGTGTGTGTGTGTGTGTGTGTGTGTGTTTCTGGATGTCCAGTGAGAGGCCCAGGCTTCGACAGAAACCAAAAGATAAATATTCTGAGGTTGACTGACCGACACACCTACAGTGCTTTGGGTTTATGATCTTCCTTTGTTTCTCTGCTGAATACATTGCAGAATCTCTGTACCAACTGGCATCCCAGAGCGGAGAACAAGTTGTCAGCACCAAGAGACAACATAAAACTGGCTGTTAATTTGACAGAGAGAGACTGGAATCTAATTATTGTTTCTTCATCAAGCAATATATGCATTACGTGGCCACAAGTCAGCAGATGCATCCACTTGTCAATCAACTTATAAATGTGGTAATTAAAAATATTGTAAATCTGTGTTTCAAAGGCATGTGTAAATGAGTACTACTTGCTTGTATCAACCTTAGGTAATGTTGTGTTTTTTTGTTGTTTAGTCCCATTGGTTCATTATATAATCTTACCACTCCGAGGCTTAGAGACATACAAATGTTATCTCTCAAAAATATAACAAACTCCCACAAGAAACACCGAAATATTGAGGGCCTTACAAAGCTTCCAACTACCAAGACTGCAAAGCTCTGCCAGTGTCCTCCATCCAGTGACTAGAGAATACGGACTATCGATGTTTGAAGAGTAATCCCACTGGCTTGTTAGGCTTCAGTTTATGTTAGCACTACAAGCAGTGCTATTATTACAACTGATTATTGTCCAGTAAATATACTGTATAATACTACATGATGATTTGATTACACTGATGGTTATGTTTTAGCAAATTGACTGATGAAAATATGCATTACTAATTTTAAAATTATATTGTTAAGTACTATAGTCCTTATATGATTATTCAGTTATTTTACTCTCCTGTGATGATGGCACATCTCCAAGCTTTTTTCTAACCTTTAGTTTTGATTTTACGACAGAACCCATTGTCAGTAAAGACGCAAATACTTTGTCTTACAAATGGAAATAAACTTTTACTAAACAAAGCTATTGTTAAACAAGGGGCAAAAGCCTGTACAATTACTTGATTTAAGTTCTGTTTATTTGACGGCACTTCAAGGGGCAAAAAAGTGTGCGCGAAAGATTCTGACTAGTTCAGTCACCAAGCCTATGCAAAGAGACTCATTACTAGCAAACTGCTGCTGCCAGATTTGGTACATAAAAGATATAGGATAAAAATTACTGTTGAGTGGTGCCCATCACTAAATTCAATGCTCAATGTTATGTGCATGCATAAGTAATTTCTGCCCCTGGACTATGATTTAAACAATTGCCTCACACATTTAACACATGGCCTTTTCTATGTGATGTAACACCAACGTTTGTTTTCCCTGAACTCCACCAATTTTACACCTCAAACTCTGTTTACAGGTATTAGTGCATAGGTGAAAAACGTTGTATGAAGTCTTTTTTGGCTCCTGAGGGAGCTGCGCAAAACCTCAAGTGATGTCACGTGAGTCAGCATCGGTTGGGTCTGAAAACTACAAGATTTGAAATGAAACTAATCTGTAGGTGTGGAGTTAGAAAGAAGTGGTCTTAACAGACCTCTGTAGCTCGGTCCTCATCTCTGCTTGAGGCTGCAATAGCCACTGCTTGCGTAACCTTCCCAAATCTCCGACCAAACTGCCAGTGGTCGAGTAGCATTGCAGGTAATGTAGGCACCATGTTTTGCAAAGGAAGAAAAACCCCTGGACAGTTCTGTTGCATCGCTTTTGATCCTTTTAAACAAACTGTCCATTGTGAGTCCGACAATATTAACGGAGCACTATGCTAAATTGGTGAAGTGCTCATTTAAGCTTAATAAGCCAAATATTATGTTTCATAAAAATGTAATGATTTCTTCTGAAGTCAGCAGAGGCACTCTTTGGTTTAGATCAGGCATGGCCGCTTGACTATAAAATACTGCATGGATCTCTGTATTTCTAATACAATACTTTTCTTTTTATTATATTGCAGTACTTTTTTCTTAATGACAAATATATTAATATAATTACTACAATATAATAATTAAATACTATACTATAATACTTCACCAGCAATGTTGCCAAGGGCAAAATGTATTAGGTTTGCAAACCACTGACACTAAACCATTATCCTCAGAAAGCAGTGATGTAATTAATTCTAAGTAGTACAATATAAAAAGTAGTTACCAAAACTCAGAGGCAAAGCTACAGTTCCTCCTCTCCCGTCAGTTAATTACATTGACAACAGCCACCTTTGCTGAGGGCATCTCTGTGTCTTCCAAGATCTGACACAGTTCAGTGTTGAGAGGCACTGGAGAAGTCAATTAGCAATGCTCAGAAAATCAAAGTGTTTTTCTCCCATGGATGATATTACCAGTTGCTGAACAGCAATGAGCAAATTTACTGTACACACTATTGCATTATTGTGACCCCATGGATATGCAGCTTTGTGTTAACCTGGCTGATGGAGTGCCTCTCCCCATGAAAGCTTCCACTCAGAGCTTTGTCAGACTAATCCATCCTGCACAGTGTTTCCTGCGCCTGAGTTAGGATTCTGAGGTTATCAGAAGAAAAAAAAACAAAAACGTTTGTGGGTTTGTTTTGTTTTCGTCCTTGTTTTTGTGTCATTTCTAAACGAAGATAGGCAAGAGCAGGACTACAACCATGGTGGCACACTACACAGTTGTGGTCACACATTCATTCACTCAAGGATGTTAGGTAGACGTTTCATGAGACTATTGCAGCTCCAGCCTGCAGTCTGCCTTACATTTGTATGTATGAGATGACAGACAATAATTAGTTCAAGGTATTTAGGGCAAATGTGCAAGAGTTTGTTTTGTCTTTTGGGAATTTGGCAACATCAGAACAATTACTTAACCTATTACTACATCATTTTCTAACACTAAGTATAGGTATTTTACCTTTTCTTAACAATAACTACCTTGAATGAACCAAGACTGGGCAGTTATCCATCCATAAGGTCACATACAATACATACAATATGCCCCACAATGGCACACAATCAAATCACTTTCCCATTGTTTTATAAAAATGGAAAAATTCTCCTATACATACAGTACAGGAGCTTATGTATAAGAGCATACAGTATATGCTCCTATACATCAGAGAGATTCTCTGACCAATCTCATAATCTGGTTTTAAAATCCATATATTCATCGCAAGGAAAAACTATACAGAATAAACAGCAAAATTCATAATAAATTTAATGGACTGACGATACAGCCACAGAAAAGATAAGTAGACATTATTGCAAAAAATATTTCAAGCAGAGAAAAAAAGGTTTTAATCATCAATGCAAGAACAACCCCTGCCTTTCCTTTTAGCAACCCTGATGTCAAATCTCTCCTGCTGCAATTTTTACTTAAGGTATAACATGCTTATTACTCACTCCCACATGTCAAATGAATGCTAATCTAAAAATCATGCCAAATGCACGGTCAACACATTCAGTCAATTTTAATGATGCATGGAAATCAAAAGCAGATGGAACAGTGGGGATCTATGAGGGAAGCATATCTGCACCTTTGCAGGAGGGGGGTAACATTTTTCATCTGTCTCAAAAGGCAGCCCAATCTCAGCTATAGCCTGAGCAAACTCAATATCCTGAGGGTAGGAGTTTTTTGTAAGTGAGTTTTCACAGTGTATGTGTTTCAATATCTGACACAAAATTTAAACTTAATAAATATATTGAAAGAAGAATCACATTTCACCGGGCCCATAGATTTCCTCATTTTTGCTACAGCGGCCTGTGGAAAACTGTGCCTCTCATAGCCTCTCCTTGAAGGGCACCAGTGGGACAGAGTTAACAGTGTCCAGGCCATACAGAGCCATCCATCCTGAAGTACAAAAAGTGACACCGGGCTGCAGCCTGTGCCAGATGATGGAGGCTGCCACCGATTCTCAGCTAAAGCACTGCAGGACAGACCCCATTCCCTCGGTCCTCAGAGAATTACAGTCTTCCTGACATTCACTTAGGATAACACCGGGACACCAAAACAGAGGTTATTTATTTATGAACACTTCCAGGAACTGCATGTCCAAATGGTTTTAGATTTCATTAGAAATGGACATGCAACTGTCACAGAGGTTTCAGCTTCATCACTGGACTGTAGGGGTAAATCAATGCATGCCCTGTCCTCACCAGTGTCCTGCCCTATGTGTAATTTATTGTCATCTCCTGTGTAATGAAGGTCTTGTGCCATCAGAAGGTTACCAAGTCCTGTGGAGTCCTTTGAGCCCCAAACATTTGTTTTATTTCCTGTGTAATGTGTCCTGTGCTAGGAGGTTTATGGTTCAGTGTCATGGTGTCAGTCCCGGTTAAAAAAATTTTTTTCCTTCATACGAATCAGAGATCTCAGGATAGTCGGTGTAGTATGACATTTACGTAAAGCCCCTTGAGGAAAATTGGGCTGTAAAAATAAAACTGATTTGACTTAATTTGACCTGTTAGAATTGGGCTAGCTATTTACACATTTGACACAAAAAAAAAAAGAAAGCAGGCTTGTCAAATTTTGCAACATTTTAGCACAGAGACCCCATTTTGTTTGTCTCACGGGTGATGGGATGCACATTTCTGTCAATGGTGTTATACTATTTCTCCGACAGGTGACATATGCCAACATATGCAGAAATGTGTCGGCTAAGGCAGGAAAGAAGCAAAGGACATCTAAACAATGCAGGTTTCAAACTTTTAAGAAAAATCAGCTTTGTTAATGTTTCATGAGGAAGGAGTGCACTCATCACATTTGTTAGACCTCAAAGATACACACAACACGTTTCGGTGAGTAACACTGAATATAAACATAACTTTTGTTTGTTTACAAGAAAACGCCACAGAACACCTTTAATGCCAACTGGGTTTATAACTTCTAGCTGAAATGTTTTTATATAACAAATAATTGTTCATATTTGTCATACAGAAAAAAGTCGAAAACCTATATAAAATGACGCTGCATCACCTTGGGAAGGGTTTAATAAGGGAGCTCATGACACGAAAGCAACGTGTAGCTTGCCAATAACAGTAATATCATAATAAATGTGAACCTTCACAGTACTCTGCATTTTATATAACATATTCCAAGAAGATCACCTTTGATACATACTGTATTGTTAAGAGGATAAGCAACTTGCTGAACTTTTTTTTTTTAAAGGCAAAAAAAAACAAAAAAAATGTTGACATCTAGTAATTAATTAATATCTATGTCTATAGAGTCATTTCACTTTTATTGTTATTTTTTTTGTCTGGACATACAGCATCTGTTACAAGTTTTTTGGGGAGTGTAATTCCTTATCCAAACGGAGGGTCCATAGATATAGAGTGCCACGCGCTATATAGATTGATAAGGCCTTTGAGGCAAGTTTGTGATTTCGGGCTATATAAATAAAACTGATTTGACTTGACCAGACATGTTGCAGAGGCAAATTCCTCATTACTTTGGTGATGTCCTGACATTTCATCTAGTAAGACCAGTCAGTGCCAAATGTCCACTTGTACATAAGACATATCGAAGTCTCATGGGCAGCGTGCAATGAAATGTTTTGGCCGCATTCCCAGATAAATAAATGTATTTCATTGTGGACACACAGTGAACTTGCCATGAAAGTATATAGAGGTTACTTGGAAGAAAAACCCCTTTGATTTTAATGACCTCTTCTCTTTCTCTTTACAGTGGAATCATCATGATCCTCATTACAAACTTTCCATTTCTTGGCTCTGTTACTATATTAACTGGACATGACTAATAAATATAGTGACCACCAAGTGAAGCACAATTAGCTTTACACCTTCAGTCATGTTTATCTTAAGAGGACTATCATTTTATACAAAGAGATTCTACGCATTGTTGTTAATAAGTACCAGGCCCCCAAAAGCACCCAACAAATTGTCACAAATAACCGCCTGTAGTTTAGCAAGTTTCCCTCTGCCAAATCAGTGTCTAGCTGCCCATAGCAGCCAAACTTTCAACCAACACGTAATGTCTAAATGGGGCCAGAATTCATCAGAATCTTGCACTGTGTATCAAGTGTAACCTCCTTATTCAATTTATTCATAGTATAAATTAATAATTCCTGCTATTATATTATGCACAAAGGATAATGGGAATTACAGATCAGTCCACAAACTCAAGTACTCAGTTTGCAACAGCGGAGCTTGTGCATGGCGTAATTAATGTGTTAAAGCTATCATTCAAGTTTGCTGAAGCAAAACAGACGTAATTTGTTACACTGAGAATATCTGGGATGATCAATCAAATTTTTACCCCAACAAATCATTTACTTTCTTAAAATGATTATAATGCTAATTACAACAAACCTGGCATTTCTAATTCTAGTTCATAACATCAGAGCTGAACTGGGGCAAATATAGTATAATGAGGACCTTTGAGATCCTGTTTTGATGTAACCATTTGATGGCAGCTATGAATTGTGGGCATTTTTCAAAATTTTACTTGGTAAGTACTTCAGTGAATGTCAAAAATGAATAATAAATGTAAAGACTCTAAGTTTGTGATGTCTGGGGAAGTTAGTAGATTACCAGAGGTTTTTATGTATCCGTATATAGGAATATGTTTGTTTGATATGTTTTTATTCCCTCTCACCCAGTTGAAACTACAGGCTTGAAGTTGATGAACCTCAGGAAGAAAAAAAAAGTCTTGTTGCTAACATCAAGCATTAAATTAATGTAGATTATGAAGCCACAGCCCTTTAAGAAAATCCAATAGCACTGAGGCGACAACATCATAGTCTTTGAAGCAGAGTGTAAGGTTTTCTTTAGGAGGGACACACAAAGAGATGCTATAGAGAAGAAAAATCCATCATCGTGTAGTGTGACTCGATCTTTTGTAACCAAACCTCCACACTTAAAGCATAGTGGAAATAAGCAAAACATATTTTCCTGGTCAGTCTAACACAGAAGCATTCAATCTTTTACAGTTATTGATAAAATATCTTGTCTGAAGGCTATGGAAGTTGTACACAGAAGTGGTCTGTTAGGAGACCGTCCGTGTTAAAATGGAGGTAGGTCATCTGTGCCAGCAGCTTATTACGATCCAAAGATATATTTATAGGCGACATCTAGCAGCCGTAGTAATTATTACGGGAGCTAAGGAGGATGCCAGGCAACGTAGTATAAAGAGCTACGAAGTCTGCGTTAAGAGGAGGATGGATGGGTCGACGAAACAGAAAACTTTGACCCAGAGGCCACTGTTCATTTCCCGTTTGAAACCAATAGTCATTGTATTAGTGTACCCATGATGACAAAGGTCCGGTACACGCCATTGTAGTTTATAGTCAAATTTAGTTTTAAGGCATTTTAAATATAATGATTTTATCTTATGAATGGACCTACAATTATTTCCTTTCATCTCTTACAGATGCCCAATTTAAGGTTTTTCTAGAGCTCATAATTGGATACTTAACCAACTGACATTAATTCGTATTTGAAGGGGTCTTAGCTTAAAGTAAACATGGTACTTTGGCCACGACCAATTCAAACCAATCAGCAGTGCTCATAAAGCTGAAGCTGCAAGGGTTGGTTAATTGGATATGAAAGATCAAAAGCATTTGATGATTCACCAACTACATAAAACATAAAAAGGCAGGCTACAATTATTCCTGTTTTTGCTTTATGAGGGGAAAAATGTGTTTAAATTGAAGGAAAATTATTGTCCATTAGTCCATCAGATATTACTGTTGAGATAAGTTACAACATGTTGGTTCACAGATTCTCATCTCTTCCTCTGTTGTTTCTAATGGGGTTGACATTGAAGAGTACTGCTCTCTGTGACTCATCACACTATGATTAACATCAAAGCTTTGTTTTTCCCACTTTCTGTTTAAAAGAAGCTTCAGTATCATGCACAGGACCAATGTGTTGACTGTGAAGAGTAAAATATTTTAGGTCCCATTTCCTGCTCTTTCATGCATAAAAAATGTGCTTGGTGCCTATTTTTCAAAATCTTGACTTAGTGTTCTGTGGTGCACAAACAACTTCAATGCACTAAACAATTAATGTTTAAAAACTATGAAGATATGATTTAATCACAAGCTCTGGAAAAGCTATGTGAGTTCTTCTGCTTTTCCCTATCTGACAGAATAAAAAAGGATTCTATTATTTTCCTTTAAAACCTATTAAGACAAGGAGGCACTTCACCTTGAAATAAAATGTTACAGATAAAGAATGAACCTAAGAAATGATATAATTCAGGTAGTGTTTTTGCCCTGAGTGTTTGCCGGCTTACACAGTTGACTTGGAGCTTGTGAATTTGTAGACCACAGATAAGAGAGAATTGGGTGTTGTGTTGGAGTCAGTCTTGGTTTAAGTCAGCTGTGAATAAGGGATTGTTGAAGTGAATGAGGGGCACTGCAGCTCTCAACGTTGAGTAGAGAAGCTCTGCTGGGGCAGGATCAAAGAACTCAGTCAACCAAGGCTGCTGCTCAATCCAGACTTTAGTCAACCAACCATAGACACTAATCTCTTGCTCAGGTCTCGTGAGAGGACAGAAAGGCATCAACCAAACTGAATCTAATGAGCATCTACTATACAACAAGATCAAATGACAAACAGAAAGAGTAATACTGGAGATATACATGAGTCAAATTTGTATCCAGTTCTGTCTATTAACCTCTTAAACTCTAATAGACCTACTGGTAGTATCCAAAAACTCTAAATATACAAATATATATATACTAATATTTATATATATACACAAACACACACACACACACACACACACACACACACACACACACACACACACACACACACACACACACACACACACACACACAGATATATATATATATATATAGTGCTGACTTTGGAGGGAATGGGGATCTGGAGAGGCCAAAACAGAGCTTACAGTATTAGCTTTGTTCTACCATCCACTTTTATACAGCCCCGCTCTGCCAGAGAAAAAACTGCTCCACTAAAAAGTTTGCAAACAGTTATGAGACAGGAGTCAATAATAAAAATGAATCTCTGGAATAAACTGTCATAATTCAATGTCCACTTAGTGACTGACCTAGCAAGCCAGTTATCTTCGAGAGCTCTTGTGACTGACGAGCATTAGTATGTTGTCTAATGGCTAGCGTGTTAGCCGTTATTTCGGCAACTACGTCATTTTGCTAACTAGCCCTGTGAGTAGTCCCTGGTCAACAACAGCATCAACAATTTCACAAGCTTTGCTGTTCCACTTTCCAGTTTGACCAGGCCTTTTGAATGTTATTTTTTTCCTCTGATCACAACTGACCATGAATAAATATGGCAGCATCACACATGAATCTGGAACCTTCTTTCTGCATCATAAAACCATTTTTATCAACATTTCCAAGTAAGTAAACCATTGGATTCATGGGGGTAACTGATTCAAGGTTCTAACATACATATGAGCGTTTGAGATTGATGATAGTGACTGTTTTTTTTTCCTTTTTTTTTTCCAAATCATGTCTACAATATCAAATCCACTTTTTATGACATTTTACATATATCATACAAGACCAGAAATCGAAGAGATTTAAAAAATAAAGTTAAATAAAATGACAGCCTCAGTGGCAACAAACCACCTGTATGGCGGTTTCAATCTTAAATCACTTGACTGAACATGAGGCACCTTTTATCATGGTTCATCCACTGCTATTAATCTTTAACAGATGTGATGCAACTCCCTCTCCTCTCCCTACCGGACGACACTAATGCTTTCAGAGACTAACAAAAACTAAAACTGTTGGTAGTGTAAACATACTGAAACAAAAAATGCAGAGTTGCAATATCGCAAAGCTGGTTGTGAGATTCATTCTCCATACTGTGTATAACTTGGACTGGAATATGAACGGACTCCAAGTCTCTCTGGCAGAATATAAGGTCTACTGTGAGTTTGGTGGTGGGTGGGGTGGGGGGATTCCTGAACCAGATGATTGGACATTCAGAATACCCAAACCTTAATTCTAGTGTGCAACAGTCATTTATGGCTTCAGGATTGCTCAATAATGCATCAAAACCCACAGGCCTCCAGGGGAAGTAGTCAGTAATCAAAAAGTAAGTTAAGGTTTTCATAATAGGGCCCTATAAATAACTGGGGACAGAAATGAGGGCATGTAAAATTGATGAGGGATGATTCAAACCCCACGAGGTGGAGGGAACTTAACGCCAGAAGGAATGTGATGTTGAGTGGGCTGGCGATATGGGCACGTGTAGAGGATGGAAGTGCGTAAGTGATTTGTGTCACCAGTGTTACTATATAACTGCACAGATCACAGATATATGGACATTGTTCTGGAGGCATCGTCTGTGAAATGGTGCTAATAATGTAGAAATACACTCCAGCCTTCAAAGTATTTTACTGTACATTTAAAATAATCTGATAACACTCACATAACCTATGGCTATCAATTAAAAGTTTTACAGAAAAAGGGCTGAACCTTTTTTATGTTGTAATTATTGGTTCTTTCTACTCCCGTGTATTACATCTATTTCTCAGAAAAGCCTTAAAACCTGGTGTTTCTTGTACATCTGAAGGTCACGTCTTAATTATTACTTAATGGAATCATTTCCAGGATCTAAAGTTCACAAATTCCATACATTTTCAAAACTTCTCCAGTACTTGCAAGCAAAGCTGTCAAATATACATTTTGACAGAAATCAGACAATTAAAAGTAAAACAATAATAAGGTTTATCACAGTAACCTTCAATGATGTCCCGATCAAGTTACTTTTTGGCCCTAATCCCAATCCATGTCATTAAATAATGGATTTATATCCAATCAATACTTACAGTGAACTAAATGTTTATTAAATTTATATCTGACATACTGAAATAACAGCTGCAGACTACTCAATCTGACATATCTAATTTTTCATAAACTGCTCAATTTAAATACTGAAGATTCTGGTTCAAAAATATTAACCTTGGTAACTCAAAATGAATGATATGATATGAATGAAAGTTTAAATTTCCGCAACTCTGTGGGAGTTGTGGGAACCATAGAAACACTCGCGGCTGTACAGCAGTGTAACAGAGTGGAGCTTTGTCCCTCACAAACATCTCCGGCAGAGTTCAGACACCAGTGAGTGCAGACGTCAGAGTTTGACAACAGATTTGACCTGTTATCTCGGAACTGACATTAATTAGCGACAGCTGATATGACCTGCCAGCGGTTATGCTGTTGATGTGTGTTCGAGTTTAATGAATATCTGTATTTTTCCAACCTCAGTGGCTGAACACAAGAGTCACTCCAACCACTGAACGCAAATATTTTTTCACATTAACATAGTGTAATTTTAAATGACATATGCTAGCGAAAGGAGAGCAGTGCTGCACAACCAGCGGGCTGATGGGGACAAAAAACATTGGAGTTCAGTAAAGAAAAGATCAGGATTTGATTGGCTTTATTTTAGGTGCTACGATCTATTAAAATATGCCCTGATTGACCCCAACACGATGCTTAGGATTGGATTTCTAATGACCTTGCATCAGCAACAGTGAGAATAAAGAATGATCATGTTGATCTACATATCTCAAATTTCATACAGGGAGCAATGGAAATGTATTTAAAAAAATATGTAGTTCATAAGTTACTTTATAAGTAATTCATGAAAGTCATATCAATGCTGTTTGTGATTCAAACTGGTAATTTTAGAATCATGTTAATAGAGGTATTTGTTCTGGGATAGGATACATAGTATTATCTAAATTCAGCCTTTCAGACTATGTTTAAAAATTATACTGAAAAACTAATTCTGCCAATTAAAACAATAATAGTTCCATGGACAGGTATTGTCCTCACTTTACTGCCAACATGACAGATTAATCATTTAAAACTCAGCAGTGACAAATTTGAAAGAAATCGTTCTTGATGATTTTTGGCCACGTGAAACATATATCTCTCTAATTCCAGCTAAACACTTTCTAATGCTGGCACATAGTTTCAGTTTGTATCCCACTTGATATCACATAAGGAGAACAAAAATGGATTGTAAACATGCGGTTTGCCAAGGACCACAGAAATGTCCTTATTCAAGATTCATTAGTGTCTCTTCCATACTGAGGGACCTGCATTCCCTCTCCCGCCTGCACACAGATATTACTTGTGCAGTACCACAGAAGTCTGAGCAAAAAAGGCTCATAGATTTTTCAGTTACTGTGCATACCGTAGGGTCACAGTTACATATCACTGATCTTTTTTTAAACAGAATGTATCAAAAATTTGGTATTTACTGTCAAGGAAAACGTTTTGTTGATCAGATCCACACACTTTGATGCTATTCATTGAAGCTGACTGACAAGAGCTCTTGTTTACATATAAAATAGAATTTTATATTAGGCAACCGATTCATTTCGTGGAGACAGCCATAGGCACCATACTGACAGTATAAGTGGGATGAAGACACTGTAGCACCTTGATCTCATACTGTGCACCATGTGAGATCTCCTAAAGTGATGCAGGGCACCCACTATAGTTTTGCAGACTGTCAGATTTGCTTTCTAGCATACAGAATACCAATGAAATTTTTTCACCACAAAGCCACATCGGTGCTGTCTGGTTCTGTTAGTGTTCACACAGACTCCTTTAGGACAAGAAGCAAAAGGCCCCAGCACACCAAGCACTGTCCATCAGTCAATCAGAAAAGTGTACAGTGTGTGTATGTGATTGTGGAAGAGCAGAAATACTAGCTACTTACTTAGACCGACTTGTGGTTGAAGAAAATTCTTTACCAAAAAAAGTACTGAACTGAAGAAGATGAGGGCCGAAAAGGAGATTTCTAGAACATCTATCTTCAAAACTAATCTGCCCAAATCTTATCAACAAGTCACAGTAAGAATTAATCATGGTATCAGTAGTCCGTGTTTACAAGTTTGATAGTGCTTGTCTAGAGTACATTCACTTAGGGGTTGGTGTCTGCGATACCAGTTTATATGTATCACAATCTCTGCATTTTAAACAGATAAAACAAACCCATCTACGATAGCTTACCATCAAACTTTTTATGCCTCGAGACAAATGTCGTCCTCATATTGTGGCTGCTCTCCTCGACCAAGTTCTCAAACTCCAGTTTGCTCTGCTGGTTGAGTTTGTCCTCCATCTCGGACGTGCAGCAGGTGTATCCCTGAGGACAGACACGCAGGTGCTCACCTGAGGGAGACAGAGACATAGAGTGCCGTTTTTACACACATCACTGCCACAGGATTTGTTTTTTCAAAAGCCTGAGCCAAGTCTTTGATCAAAACTCTTGTCTGATTTTGGGACTCTTCATCACGGAAGCTATCAAAGAGGGACAGACTGTAACAAATAGAGAAGGATAATATTTGTCAGTAACCTGCTATCGTGTGAAACAGAGAGCAGCTTTGATACGGCAGTACAAACACAATGCAGGATTCTCTTTATATCACAGCACTGCAATAATGGCAACTGAGCTAATGTACATCAGTTTTATTTACATCGAATGGAAGGCAGTGCATCAGTTTATAGAAAGTGCCCAGGCTATGCCAAGTAGTAGACAGCAGCCAAAATGATCATTAAACCTGCTTTATTTATTTATTTATTTATTGGTACTTGGGGTCAGACCAAGAAGCAGTAAACAAAACATTGACATGTTTCACCTTATAAGCCAACGTTTTTAGCAAAGAAATGATAACAGCGAGACAATGAGGAACATTAGCTGCCATTTAGTGTTTTGTTTCTCTCCAACTGAAGAGTTTAAATCAAATTTTCTCTCTTCTTTTAATTCTGTTTTGGCCTCCACCAACTCCTGAGGGAATTATCTGGGTCTTTAGCAGCTAAATGTGCCACTATGTTCACCAGCTAGTCGCTAACTGTGTCCGTTGAACTGCCTGCTGTGTCTGAAAACAATGCAGACAACAGCAAAAACACAGTGAACCAAAAAAGTTAAGTTGCAGGCCAGAAAACCAAAACAATGAGCTCAACTACACTAAAATGCTACACAGAGCGGAGGGGAACTGCAGAGTTGGGTGATAATTCTCTCTGGGTTCATCACTATGAGTGACCCCTTTCACATTACACTCTCATTTCAACCTTTAGTAACATTAAAAATATCGATTAGTGCAGCTTTAAGCAGGAATATTTAAATTTTAGAATAATTCTCTGACATCACAGCTCATGTACTCTAGTACACCGTTGCTTCTATAATAATAATTTTGTTTAAAGATTTAGTTCACTCAGAATTTACGAAAATTTTGTTTTCTGCCTATTCTTACTATCTGACCATGCAGATAGTTTTGATTTGTTTTCAAATTTCAGCTCCCACCTCATTACATTTAAACCACCTCAACAGTAACAGCACCTCTTTGGAAACATTGTCCCAGTTACTCAAGACAATACATACACCTTACTTTTTTTTCTTCAATATAAAAGTAGTTAGTAGTTACAATTATCTCCGCTGCAGGACACGGTTTCTGGAAAAGGCAGGCTGCTGCTGATTTTTGACATGTAATCTTTTGCACACTGCAAACTAAATTCCATCTAATGTACTGGAGTAAAGGCAGAAAGATCTGTGGTGGAGATCTCAAAACTTCACCATATGAAACCAGTCTTATCTGCATGATCAGGTACCAGCAGAGGTGAGTAGGAAAATACTCATTATTCAGACAGTCCCTTCTAAGAAACTGAAAAAATGTGTGTTATTATGATAATTTGATGTTTTACAGAGCGTTGGACTCTTGACTCTTTGTTTTTTTAATGCCTTTCGAATAGAGGCTTCAATACCACATCATGTACAAAAAAACCCCCCAAAAAAAGACTGTGAAATGTTTCTGGTGAAAAGTGTTTGGGATTGGTGACAGGATTCATCCGAGGTGTGTTGAGTGTTTCAAAATGCCTTCGAATATCTTTGAACTGTCTAAAAATTAAGTGGTTGAAGATAATAAAAAAAGATTGGACATAGAAGAATCTGTATCATTCATAAACATAAGTATTGGATCTGGGGAAATGTATTGAATAATTCGTCAAAGTTGGGGAGTTCACCAGTGTACAGTAGACTGTTTAGAAACTGAGAAAAAGAGAAACTATGCTTCTTTGGCTACAACCTTGCTTTGGGGTGGGGGTTACTCTCACATCTGTGGATTATTCTCTGTGTGTAGAGAGTGTAAGTGTGTGAAAAGGCATGAATTACATAAAGGAATGGGGAAAAAAGATCCTGGTCTGATGAAATGAAAAATTTACCTCTACAGTCATAATGCACTGCGCTATCTGACAGAAACCAGGCTTAACCCATCATGCATTTAACACAATCTCTATCTCAGAGCACGGCAACGGCAGCATCGCCAGGCAGCTGAACAGGGACTGAGAGACGCGAGATTAGAGGGAGCACTGATTTGAGCCAGATAGATACAGATTCCTGAAACAAACGTAGTGAGAGTGCTGAAGACCTTTGGCTGAGGAAACTACGTCCAAATACCAGGAGAGTTTTAGGACAACAGTGAAAAAGCCCATGAGTGACTGAACCTAAGTAAAGGTTTAAATCAAACAGAGAATCTGATTTGTCTAATCACTTGCACTGTGTAACTTCACAGATGATGCCTACACAACTTTACCAAGCTTGACTAAATCTGCAAAAATACGTGATAAAATGCCTAAATCCAGGCACGAATACCTAAATACTGACTTTTTTTTTGTATGGTATTTTGTGCTGACTGACAAAAACTTTGATCCATTGTGACTGTTGTAAAAGATCTTGTACTTTAACAATTTTTTTTAATGATTACATCAATAATAATAAATAAAAATTTATCAATAAATACTGATAAAAAACATATACATGTATTCCTTTTCACGTAATATTATTTTCTGATTTTTAAATGTTATTGTCAGATTTTAAATACAAGTCACTCTACAGTTTGGTTTATTGCAGGGTTTTGAGTCTTGCTTTCTTTGATTCATTCTTTTAATAACCTTCTGAATTAATCAATAAAGGGATATTTAAATCTTAGAAAATTACCTGCTATATACTGTAATTAACTGCATCGGAAATTGCCAAACTGCCTAAGATATAAGAAAATGAGAGTGAGTAAACCAGCAAAACAAATCAAAAATCCCTGTTGCCATGGGCCAATATGCCCATTTGCAAACTAATGTGACATGTTTTCCTTCTAGTGACGAGATTGAAAATACTTTCCATTACAGGGTCCATTTTGTTGTTATTCCTGATAAAAAAAAAGCACTTCATTGTAAAGATATATCTACAAGCTCAGCAGCAGGAACTTATGAGGAGGACCTGATGGATTATATTGCAGTGAGGAAATGAGATCCATAAACAAAAACAAACAAACAAATAAACAAAAGACTGAGACTACACTTGCTGTAAAAACACTGAAAGTACACTGCTCATAGTATGCACTGTAAACTGTTTGTCGTCCTGCGCAGCAACATCTGTGGAACAGGCAAAGTTCTTGCCCAAGAAGACAGCAGTTGCGCGAATTGTTTTTGAAAAAATCACCGGACTTCAACTCATTACTGATACGTACAAATATATCAATTTTAGAGGTTCTCTTGCCTCTCCTGCGCTACATGTGAGAGCATCAGACATTATTGAAAAAAAAAAAAAAAAAAAAAGTCTGGCCAGCAGTGACATGAAAGGTTTGAGTTTTGTGAATTTTTTTTCCCAGTTCTACTTATTAACATTTGAAAAAGGCAAAGACCAAATGACTGTCGCTGTACCAGTGGGTGATTGGCACAGAATAGACTCAGATTGTGGGACTTTTTTTTGACGGCTCCTACTACATAATGCACTGACAGGCAAACTGGTGTTCTGCATGCATATACAGTAAGATATAGATGAAGGAGCTATGCATGATAATGATACAAGGAGGACGCAGTATGTACGTGCTGGCACTCTCAAATGTGCTTAATCCTTAATCAGTCCTTAGAGAGGCACCAAGCTACAGTAATGAGGTGCACCATCAACAGTTTAACACAAGCCCATTGTCTCCAGAGTAACAGTGCACTAGCCTCCTGGCCACAGATACCAAACTCTCTAAAACAACAAAATTAGCTGAAATGCAGCAGTTGATTTCTATTTGGTGAATCTTTAAGGCTCTTTTGTTTTTCTACTAAATTACAATGTTGTAATCTTCCACCAATGCAACAGCATCCCTCAAGTGTCACAAATTATTTCTAGTGTGAGGAGATGCAACACTGTCTGAAAATCTTTATTCCAAGCTGTGATCAGTTTTAGACATGTCTGCAGAGAAAACAATATTGTGCATGGTACATAGTTTGAGTTAACTGTAGCATACTAATACAATTTCATTAACTTTCATTAACTCTCCGCTGTTTTTTTTTTCAGCCAATGTTCTTGTCACTGTTTGTGTTGTGTCAGTTTTGCTTTCATGTGAGCTCACATTCACTGAAACACAGTATCAGTATTTTCAAAGACGATGTTTGCATTGATTATTAAGGCTGATTTGGGGTCAGTTTCTACTGGCACGCATAAGCTGGCTGGCAAATACCAAAGAAAACAACTAATTTCAGCCTTATGGACGAGGTTTCCCAGGATCTAAAACTGCAATTTTTAAAGCAATGCCCAAGTAAGACTTTGGTACAAGGGTAAATGGTTTATTGTCATAATGATATATAAGTTAAGAAAATGGTATGGTTCTCTCTGCATTAGGGAGCCGAGTCATTTCCAATTTGAAGTTTCCGTCAATTCAATAAAACTGGAAAAACTTGTCAAAGTAGGTGGAATACCATTGTTGGCCACTAAAGGATGGCAAGCAAAAAAAAAAAAAAACCAGTAGAAGGCAGAACTGTCTTTAAGTGTGAATGACAGCTGAAAGGAAACCCTGGTGCTTTTAGCTTTCATAGGTTGTGCACCACTCTATTCATCTTTCAGTCTTGTTTTTTTTCATAAACACATAATTTGACATATCCAGCTACTTTCACCATTTTGAAAACTGTGACACTGCTGTTACATCAACTGACATAAAATAAGACTTTGTGAGCAGCAGGCAACTCTGTGAGCTGCATGTTTATGATGCTGTGACTTTGAGTTTGTCACAAGTTATTCCTTCTTTCCTTTTCTCACTTGTCTATTTTTCTGGCTGCTTTCCATAATATAGATACCAAAACAGAACAGCAGAAACAAAACAGCAGAATATAAATAGCGGTGATGTCAAAACAATACAGACGAAACTATTTGACATTTTTACAAAAAATTTAGCTGCACATTTTTCTGCTGTGTTTATAAGACGTGAGCTCAGTTTCAAAAGAACAAAAACATAAATGCCTACCTTAGTGAACTCCGGGACTAATTGTTCCCAAATCTAGATGGGATTTTGGCTCACTAGACCATATCTGTCCTGTTCTAGTTGGCTGCTTTGCACCCAAGATGGAATTTGAAGCCAATCTGTCAATACACTGCACGCTTGCGAGATCACAGTTGTGCTCAGACTCTGTCAGGCTGACTTCGACTTGCACGCCTCAAAACCAACAGTGCCAACAAAAATGGAGGCATAGGGGTGGACACAACAGAAAGCCACAGATGTCTGTTAAGGTAGAAAGCACACGCCCTGTTACTATAAATATAAATTTACAAAGATGAATTAAACAAATCAAATGCGATTGCATTCATGATTGGTCAGCAGCATAAAGAACTGAGATCTTTTAAACAATAAAACCATTTAAATTAAATATGAAAGGAATGGAATCAATGTACCTGTTTAACGGCCGACACCTTTCTCTTTGGCACCTTTCTCAAAGCAGTATGACACGAGATTTTATGCAGTTTATACTGTTCCATTTTAGAGCTCCTATATACATTAGATAAAGCACTTGTTCAAAACAATAAATTTTACACTAAAATGCTTTCCCTCCCATTATGACAACTATAATATAAAAAAATTGGTTTATTTAAAATTATTCAATTTGGAATCAGTCAACTCAAAACAATCCATCTGAACAAGCCTGTGTTAATTGATGAAGCCTTGCTGTTACTATATGTTTACATAAATAGGAGCCTCATAAATGAATTTTGACAAAGCAAAGCTGTTAGCAAGTGGAACACCAAGGTTAAAAAAAATAAAAACAGACCACTTTTTGTCACTAACATTATTGATGGCTGCAGTTGAAGAGGGGCACGTTGGAAGTTGGGAACAGTCCCAAAGCACATCCATGGCATCTGTTAAAATGTCTTGCCAAATCAGTGCTGAAACCATATCTTTCACTGCTGATTACACTTTTGCACATTTATTGAAAAACCCAAAGTGGGTCTACACTTTTAAATTTACGCCTATTTTTGTAATGTGTTCTGTCTGTCAGCCAATACAACAGGCAAAGGGTTAAAGGTTGAGTGTAAAGTTTGATTCAACTGAGTGAGCAGCAGAGAAAACACATGCTATATGTAAGCCTGGGGTGACAACACTGACAGAAGCGCTAATGCTAAAAAAGATACACGTTTCACATCAGGTTTTTCATACAGAGAGAAGCCTGCTTCCATTTACATGTAAAAACAACACAGCTGTATCTTAAGCTTTGGTTCTGGCACATCCACCCACATTCATGATTCATTACACTCTTAACCTGATCACAAATTCATGGATCAGCACCCACGAAGACAGACAAGCATACACACATACATAATACATTATTTACTCATAGGTTTATCTATGATTTATGAGCAAATAGTTATGTAATTGCTGTAAAAAAAAAAAAAAATGCAGATAAAGGCCTTCATTCATATGTTTGACCTAGTCCTGCTTGTTAATGTACCACTCCGTCCTTGAAGCTGCCTCGAGCGCAGATAATGTCAGAAGGCGCTGCTGCAAATCTTTGAGAACGAGCTGATCAGAGATTTAAATGTATGTAATTACAGAAGGCAAGATAATTAAGGACAAATGCTAATCTTCTCTGGGGATTTAACAGTGAAATGTTCTGGCATAAGCTCAAATGTTTCCTAATTAAAAGGAAGTGAGGCATAAGAAATATTGTTCGGCTTACAAATGCAATCACACATTAGTTGTTTTGTTCGGTTTCTTTGATGCCCAGATGTGTTTGGCTCCCCTGGATCACTATCTTCATGAGCTGCAAAACTCGACTGAAGCGTAGCATTGTAATTAGATGAAATTGCTGACTACAGTTTCGGAGAATGCTCACATAGGCCGGCTCGAAGCTGATGAATGGGTGGAGAAACGTTGGTGAGACAATGCCCGTTTGACACGTGCAATCAGCCACACAGACACAGCTACTTTCACAGAATTCAAAGTTCCCCATCCCATTATAAATGTTACTTTAAGACTATTATGTCTGTTATGTGTGTTTAACCAACCAGACATACTGGTTTTCTGAATAACAGAGTCAGGAATATATAGGTCGTTTGGAGGAAGTGGATGAACCTGGAGGTATGATCATGCAGAGATTAAAGAAGAACTAACATCATATGTTACGCTTTCTTCCACAGAAGCCTGGCTTTTGGCCCCAGTTCCCTATGGCTTCACTCCCCCTTGATGTTAAAGAAGCATGTACTGTAGTCATGTTTGAGATTTCATATGAAGGCATACGCTGCAATCATGTCTAACAGGCAGGCATAAAGCATGACACATTTTTTATATTTCCTTTCTAATGGCGGTTCATTAAAATCGGCAGCAGAGGCCACAGTTTGTTAGGCAGCTACGTGATGTTAAAGCTCAACAATTGAAGCAATGCCCTGGTGATACGCAACAGATTCACAGTTTAGAAGTCCCTCAGATGCACTGAAGTTGAGGACTGCTACTGAGGTTTTCTGCCTGTATTTTTTTCCTACTGCATACTCTTTTGCTTTCCTCATTCTTAATGACCAAGACAAGGAAACCATTTCTCACAGCACATAGATTATTCTTTG